>NW_028160830.1:0-39174 GCF_964263955.1 Coregonus lavaretus
TCTCGACATGAATGTGAGCTTTCTTATCTCAGGGTCTCAAAATAGCCTCTCAGATAAAGCAGAAGTACAGCTAGTTGCCAGGCATTCTGAATAGTGAACTGTAGATTGATTCTGTGACAGTCGGGTAGTTGGGTGGTGAATGGGAACTTTCTGAGAAACTCTTGTCAAAAGAATCACACTGTTCATGCTCTCACCTCAGCACATGGAAACAGAGTAGGAACATAAGTTTGTCACAGACACACACACACACATGCACACACACACGCACACACACACACACACACACGTTGACATGAACAACTTAGTTAAACTGGAACGTGTGCAATGGAGAGAGTGAGGGGAGGGAAAGAGGAAGATGGGAGAGAGAGAGAGAGAGAGAGAGAGAGAGAGAGAGAGAGAGAGAGAGAGAGAGAGAGAGAGAGAAAGCGAGAGAGAGAGAGAGAGAAAGCGAGAGAGCGAGAGAAAGCGAAAGCGAGAGAGAGAGAGAGAGAGAGAGAGAGGGAGAGGGCGAGCAGGGCCAAAGTCACAGATCACTTCTCATTGTCACTCTGATTACCACAGCTGGACAACACACACACACACACACACACACACACACACACACACAACCAGTTTGCTCAAGCTTTGCATGTGGTATCTCTAAAAGCACAGGACAGTCAAACACACTTTCTATCTTTCTCTCTCTCCCTCATCTCTCTCTTTTTCACTCTATCTATCTCTCTATCTATCTATCTATCTATCTATCTATCTATCTATCTATCTATACTATCTATCTATCTATCTATCTATCTATCTATCTATCTATAACAAACTAGTAAAGCTTTGGAACTCAGCAAACCCTATTTTGTTTCAGCAAACAGTTTTACACCAAGCAGCACTTTCTCCTTCACAAACACTTCAACAACAACAAAACACTATCTGTCCTTCTCCCTCCCTCCCTGCCTCTTTCCCTCTCCCTCACAGTCCTGTCGTCCCTCTCTCCCCATGGTCTGTCTGAGCGTGTGTATCAGCACGAGTGTGTGTGAGAGAGAGAGAGCGAGTGAGAGCGTACGTACCTGTTAAACTCCTGAGGTAGCTCAGGGTCTGTGAGCATGCTGGAATAGGTCTTGGGAACTAGGATTCCTCCTTCTAACACCATGCAGCTCCGACACACAGATAGAACAGATACACAACCGCCACAACAAGCCTCTCTATTGATCCTTCAACCTCTGAGACAACGGAGACTGTTCCCCTCGCTCTCTCTCTCTCTCTGTAGCGCTCACTCACACTCAATCTCACACCCTCCCTCTGTCTCTGTCCCTCCTCCTCCTACCCTCCCCTCCCTGTAAGCTGTTAGATCTGGGCTCAGCTCTTAAAGGGCCAGCGCAGAGCACGGCACAGTGTGTGTGAGAGAGAGACATCGTGCACATCGTTATAACACTGTATATAGCCATAATATGACTTGAAATGTCTCTATTCCTTTGAAAACTTTTGTGAGTGTAATGTTTACTGTTCATTTTCGATTGTTTATTTCACTTTTGTTTATTATGTATTTCACTTGCTATGGCAATGTAAACATGTTTCCCATGCCAATAAAGCCCTTTGAATTGAATTGAATTGAATTGAGAGAGAGAGAGAGAGAGAGAGAGAGAGAGAGAGAGAGAGAGAGAGAGAGAGAGAGAGAGAGAGAGAGAGGAGAGAGAGAGAGAGAGAGAGAGAGAGAGAGAGAGAGAGAGAGAGAGAGAGAGAGAGAGAGAGAGAGAGAGAGAGAGAGAGAGAGAGAGAGAGAGAGAGAGAGAGAGAGAGAGAGAGAGAGAGGAGAGAGTGTGTTTGTGAGTGTGAGGGGAGGGGCTGTGTGGCCGTAGGGATGATCGCTTCCTTAGAGCAAACACTGCCCCCTTCCTTGAGCTCTGTACACATGCATGCACACACACACACACACACACAAACACATGCACACACAGATACACACCACTGGTATAGTATCCTCTCAACACACCACTCCAGGTCACCTCTCTGGACCTCAGTCTTCAGTCCTCTTGTCTACATGAGACCGGATGGGTTTTGTTTTCTTTCACTAATTTAGATAGACTCTTCTCTCTCTTCTTACTGTGAAATAAATAATATCTATCTGCCTGGCTACAGTCTTTTTCATAAGTCCTACTCCTCCATTCTGAGTATTCATAATAGTAATAAGGATGATTGCAACACTGTAATTGCCTTTATTGATTATAACTCCTTTCTTAGTACAGAGGACTCTTTTCATGAGTTATCAATAGAGAACAACATATTATACAGAATGAAGGAAACATCAGAACGTTTATAAAGGAATGCATTGAAATATTCATAAACAGGCATTAAGCTTAAACAAGTTTATAAAAAATACAAATCTCCTACACCTCCTGTATTGTCATTGACCGTTCAAACACAAACATACATACACGCGCACACATGTACACACACACCTGAGGAGAATTTGGAGTGTGTGTGTGTGTGTTTGTGTGCGTGTGGTACTGAGTGTTTGAGCGTCAGGCAGGCAGGCAGACAGCCCTTAGTGCTGTCAGTCACTATTAGGAGTGTGTGGTCTGTGTGTCACAGACAGAGCCAATCAGCCGTTGTTCTGGAGGAAAGAAAAGCAAACCTGACAGCCTGAAACACAGCAGCCTGGAAAACTTTAAACACACCATCACTCCATCTGTACTCAACATACACACACACACATGCTAGTGGAGACACACACACAGGCGTGCACGCACATGCACACACACACACACACACTAGCGCACACACACATGAATGTGTGACAAATGCCTGAATGCTTGCACACACACTACTGCACAACCTGAACAGAATCTGTCTATCCAAATATGTATGACTATTGTGTAACAGGGTTGTCTGTCTTGTTCGTCTGCTTGTTCCTACAGACTAATAAGCACAAAAACTTTATCCCTTCTATTTGATAAATAACATATAGACATGGCAATGTCAACCACAATAATTCTCATTATGATTCTATTTAGTTTAATCTAATTCTTCAGAAAAAATAAGAAAAACATATCTGGAGGTAAGATGTAATCTCATTGAGGCAGTAAATTGGTCTTCAGGATTGGCGACGGCATCTTTCCTTGACCTCTGCTGCAAAACTGCTGCAAACCCAATGATAAGGTTGTTTGTGCATTAAAGACAACCTAGCTTCTTTATTATACAGACTAACTGTACACAGAATGTGAACCATAAAGACTCAAATGGACCTTAGCTAACCCTCAGTTCCTGGCGGAACGTTTTCATGGCTGTTTATTATGATGATGAAACTGTGTGTGTGTGTCTATGTGTGTGTTTGTGTTTGTGTGTGTGCGCGTGAGTGCGTGTGTGTGTACCCATTGTCATACTTGAGTAAAAGTAAAGATACCTTAAATGACTCAAGTAAAAGTGAAAGTCACCCAGTAAAATACTACTTGATTAAAAGTCTAAAAGTATTTGGTTTTAAATATATACAGTGAGGGAAAAAAGTATTTGATCCCCTGCTGATTTTGTACGTGTCACGATCGCTGGAGGAAGTGGACCAATGCGCAGCGTGGAATGTGAACATACTATATTTTAGAGTCACCACACGAACAAAACAACAAACGATACGAAACGTGAAGTCCTTGGTTACAAGACAAACCATACGGAACAAGATACCACATTAAACAAATGCCAAACGGCTACCTAAGTATGGCTCCCAATCAGAGACAACGAGCTACAGCCGTCTCTGATTGGGAACCACCCTGGCCAACATAGAAATACCAAACTAGAAGCAACACAACCTAGAACAAAAAACATAGAAACTAACACCCTGGCTCAACATACGAGAGTCCCCAGAGCCAGGGCGTGACAGTACCCCCCCCCCCCAAAGGCGCGGACTCCGACCGCGCCAACCAAACACAACAGGGGAGGGACCGGGTGGGCACTCCGCCTCGGCGGCGGATCCGGGTCCGGGCATGACCCCCACTCCCTCTCTAACCCCCCAAAGCGCCCCTGGTCCGGTCTGGCCCTGCTGGCCGGAGCTGGACTGAATACTGGTGGAGCGGATTGCTCTAGCTCCGGAGTGGAGCAGCTGACCGGTGCCGGACCAGGCACCGGTGGAACAGGCACGGGCTGTGCCAGACAGACGACGCGCACCACTGGCTTGGTGCGGGGATCAGGAACAGGCCGGACCGGGCTGGCGACGCGCACCACTGGCTTGGTGCGGGGATCAGGAACAGGCCGGGCCGGGCTGACGACGCGCACCACTGGCTTGGTGCGGGGAGCAGGAACGGGCCGGACCGGGCTGACGACGCGCACCACAGGTTTAGTGCGGGGAGCAGGAACGGGCCGGACCGGGCTGGCGACGCGCACCACTGGCTTGGTGCGGGGAGCAGGAACGGGCCGGACCGGGCTGGCGACGCGCACCACTGGCTTGGTGTGGGGAGCAGGAACGGGCCGGACCGGGCTGGTGACGCGCACCACAGGCTCGGTGCGAGAGGCAGGAACAGGCCGGACCGGGCTGGCGACGCGCACCACAGGCTCGGTGCGAGAGACAGGAACAGGCCGGACCGTACTGGGGACACACGCCACTGGCCCTACGCGGGGATCAGGAACGGACCGGACTGGCAACACACCCCAGTACCTCTCGCCGTGCCTCTACATTCTCCTTCCCCCTGGTGTCCAGTAACTCCCGTAACCTGGCGGCCTCCTCTGCCAACCCTCTGAACCACTCTATCCCGTACTCCTGCTGCCCCGTCGTCCACGGCGTGAGCCCCCCCCTAAAAAATTTCTGGGCTTGTCTCTCCCCCGTGGACCAGGCCTCCATGGTTCTCGCCCAACTCTCACTCCACTGCTCCCAATTCCAACCTCTCTCCTCATCACGCTGCTTGACCCAGTCGTGGTGGTATCTTCTGTCACGATTGCTGGAGGAAGTGGACCAATGCGCAGCGTGGAATGTGAACATACTTTATTTTAGAGTCACCACACGAACAAAACAACAAACGATACGAAACGTGAAGTCCTTGGTTACAAGACAAACCATACGGAACAAGATACCACATTAAACAAATGCCAAACGGCTACCTAAGTATGGCTCCCAATCAGAGACAACGAGCTACAACCGTCTCTGATTGGGAACCACCCTGGCCAACATAGAAATACCAAACTAGAAGCAACACAACCTAGAACAAAAAACATAGAAGCTCAACATACGAGAGTCCCCAGAGCCAGGGCGTGACAGTACGTTTGCCCACTGACAAAGACATGATCAGTCTATAATTTTAATGGTAGGTTTATTTGAACAGTGAGAGACAGAATAACAACAACAAAAATCCAGAAAAACGCATGTCAAAAATGTTATGAATTGATTTGCATTTTCATGAGGGAAATAAGTATTTGACCCCTCTGCAAAACATGACTTAGGACTTGGTGGCAAAACCCTTGTTGGAAATCACAGAGGTCAGACGTTTCTTGTAGTTGGCCACCAGGTTTGCACACATCTCAGGAGGGATTTTGTCCCACTCCTCTTTGCAGATCTTCTCCAAGTCATTAAGGTTTCGAGCCTGACGTTTGGCAACTCGCACCTTCAGCTCCCTCCACATATTTTCTATGGGATTAAGGTCTGGAGACTGGCTAGGCCACTCCAAGAGCTTAATGTGCTTCTTCTTGAGCCACTCCTTTGTTGCCTTGGCCATGTGTTTTGGGTCATTGTCATGCTGGAATACCCATCCACGACCCATTTTCAATGCCCTGGCTTAGGGAAGGAGGTTCTCACCGAAGATTTGACGGTACATGGCGCCGTCCATCGTCCCTTTGATGCAGTGAAGTTGTCCTGTCCCCTTAGCAGAAAAACACCCCCAAAGCATAATGTTTCCACCTTCATGTTTGACGATGGGGATGGTGTTCTTGGCGTCATAGGCAGCATTCCTCCTCCTCCAAACACGGCGAGTTGAGTTGATGCCAAAGAGCTCAATTTTGGTCTCATCTGACCACAACACTTTCACCCAGTTCTCCTCTGAATCATTCAGATGTTCATTGGCAAACTTCAGACGGGCCTGTATATGTGCTTTCTTGAGCAGGGGACCTTGCAGGCGCTGCATGATTTCAGTCCTTCACGGCGTAGTGTGTTACCAATTGTTTTCTTGGTGACTATGGTCCCAGCTGCCTTGAGATCCTTGACAAGATCCTCCCGTGTAGTTCAGGGTTGATTCCTCACCGTTCTCATGATCATTGCAACTCCACGAGGTGAGATCTTGCATGCATCGCACCAACTGTTGTCACCTTCTCACCAAGCTGCTTGGTGATGGTCTTGTAGCCCATTCCAGCCTTTTGTAGGTCTACAATCTTGTCCCTGACATCCTTGGAGAGCTCTTTGGTCTTGGCCATGGTGGAGAGTTTGGAATCTGATTGATTGATTGCTTCTGTGGACAGGTGTCTTTTATACAGGTAACAAGCTGAGATTAGGAGCACTCCCTTTAAGAGTGTGCTCTTAATCTCAGCTCGTTACCTGTATAAAAGACACCTGGGAGCCAGAAATCTTTCTGATTGAGAGGGGGTCAAATACTTATTTCCCTCATTAAAATGCAAATCAATTGATAACATTTTTGACATGCGTTTTTCTGGATTTCCTGGATTTCTGTCTCTCACTGTTTAAATAAACCTACCATTAAAATTATAGACTGATCATTACTTTGTCAGTGGGAAAACGTACAAAATCAGCAGGGGATCAAATAATTTTTTCCCTCACTGTATAAGTATCAAAAGTAAATATACTAAAATACTAAAATATACTTAAATCTAGTTTTTTTTAGATTTACGGATACCCGGGGCACACTCCAACATTCAGACATAATTTACAAATGAAGCATTTGTGTTTAGTGAGTCTGCCAGATCAGACGCAGCAGGGATGACCAGGGATGTTCTCTTGATAATTGTGTGAATTTGACAATTTTCCTGTCCTGCTAAGCATAAAAAATGTAGCAAGTACTTTTGGGTGTCAGGAAAATTTGATGGAGTAAAAAGTACATTATTTTCTTTAGGAATATAAAAGTAAAAGTAGTCAAAAAACATATGCTGAACTAAAATATAAACACAACATGTAAAGTGTTGGTCTCAGGAATAAAAGATCCCAGAAAAGTTCTATATGCACAGAAAGCTATTTTTTTCTAAAATTATGTGCACAAATTTGTTTACATCCCTGTTAGTGAGCATTTTTCCTTTGCCAAGACAATTCATCCACCTGACAGGTGTGGCATAGCAAGAAGCTGATTAAACAACATGATCATTACACATGTGCACCTTGTGCTGGGGACAATAAAAGGCCACTTTAAAATGTGCAGTTTTGTCACACAACACAATGCCACAGATGTCTCAAGTTTTGAGGGAGCGTGCAATTGGCATCCTGACTGCAGGAATGTCCACCAGAGCTGTTGCCAGACAATTGAATGTTCATTTCTCTACCATGAGCCATCTCCAATGTTGTTTTAGAGAATTTGGAAGTACGTCCAACCTGCGTCAGAACCGCAGTCAACGTGTAACCATGCCAGCACAGAACCTCCACATCCAGCTTCTTCACCTGCGGGATCGTCTGAGACCAGCCACCCGGACAGCTAATGAAATTGTGGGTTTGCACAACCGAATAATTTCTGCACCAACTGTCAGAAGCCGTCTCAGGGAAGCTCATCTTGTCGTCCTCACCAGGATCTTGACCTGACTGCAGTTTGGCGTCGTAACTGACTTCAGTGGGCAAATGCTCACCTTTGATGGCAACTGGCAGGCTGAAGAAGTGTACTCTTCACGGATGAATCCTGGTTTCAACTGTACCGGGCAGATGGCAGACAGCATGTATGGCGTCGTGTGGGCGAGCGGTTTGCTGATGTCAACGTTGTGAACAGAGTGCCCCATGGTGGTGGTGGGGTTATGGTATGGGCAGGCTTAAACTAAGGACAATGAACACAATTTAATTTATTGATGGCAATTTGCCATTCATCCGCCGCCATCACCTCATTTTTTAGCATGATAATGTACAGCCCCATGTCACAAGGATCTGTACACAATTCCTGGAAGCTGAAAATGCCCCAGTTTTTCCATGGCCTGCATACTCACCAGACATGTCACCCATTGAGCATGTTTGGGATGCTCTGGATCGACGTGTACGACAGCGTGTTCTATTTCCTGCCAATATCCAGCAACTTCGCACAGCCATTGAGTGGGACAACATTCCACAGGCCACACTCCACAGCCTGATCAACTCTATGTGAAGGAGATGTGTCGCGCTGCATGAGGCAAATGGTGGTCACACACCAGATACTGACTTGTTTTCTGATTCACGCACGTACCTTTTAAAAATTGTTATCTGTGACCAACAGATGCATATCTGTATTCCCAGTCATGTGAAATCCATAGATTAGGGCCTAAGGAATTTATTTCAATTGACTGATTTCCTTATGTGAACTGTAACTCAGTAAAATCTTTTAAATTGTTGCATGTTGCGTTTATATTTTTGTTCAGTGTACTGTAAATGGTAAAGTAAGGTACAGATACCCCCCAAAAACAACTTAAGTAGTACCTGAAAGTATTTTGACCTAAGTACAGTGGGGAAAAAAAGTATTTAGTCAGCCACCAATTGTGCAAGTTCTCCCACTTAAAAAGATGAGAGAGGCCTGTAATTTTCATCATAGGTACACGTCAACTATGACAGACAAATTGAGAAGAAAAAAATCCAGAAAATCACATTGTAGGATTTTTAATGAATTTATTTGCAAATTATGGTGGAAAATAAGTATTTGGTCACCTACAAACAAGCAAGATTTCTGTCTCTCAAAGACCTGTAACTTCTTCTTTAAGAGGCTCCTCTGTCCTCTACTCGTTACCTGTATTAATGGCACCTGTTTGAACTTGTTATCAGTATAAAAGACACCTGTCCACAACCTCAAACAGTCACACTCCAAACTCCACTATGGCCAAGACCAAAGAGCTGTCAAAGGACACCAGAAACAAAATTGTAGACCTGCACAAGGCTGGGAAGACTGAATCTGCAATAGGTAAGCAGCTTGGTTTGAAGAAATCAACTGTGGGAGCAATTATTAGGAAATGGAAGACATACAAGACCACTGATAATCTCCCTTGATCTGGGGCTCCACGCAAGATCTCACCCCGTGGGGTCAAAATGATCACAAGAACGGTGAGCAAAAATCCCAGAACCACACGGGGGGACCTAGTGAATGACCTGCAGAGAGCTGGGACCAAAGTAACAAAGCCTACCATCAGTAACACACTACGCCGCCAGGGACTCAAATCCTGCAGTGCCAGACGTGTCCCCCTGCTTAAGCCAGTACATGTCCAGGCCCGTCTGAAGTTTGCTAGAGTGCATTTGGATGATCCAGAAGAGGATTGGGAGAATGTCATATGGTCAGATGAAACCAAAATAGAACTTTTTGGTAAAAAATCCAAAGAACACCATACCTACTGTGAAGCATGGGGGTGGAAACATAATGCTTTGGGGCTGTTTTTCTGCAAAGGGACCAGGACGACTGATCCGTGTAAAGGAAAGAATGAATGGGGCCATGTATCGTGACATTTTGAGTGAAAACCTCCTTCCATCAGCAAGGGCATTGAAGATGAAACGTGGCTGGGTCTTTCAGCATGAAAATGATCCCAAACACACCGCCCGGGCAACGAAGGAGTGGCTTCGTAAGAAGCATTTCAAGGTCCTGGAGTGGCCTAGCCAGTCTCCAGATCTCAACCCCATAGAAAATCTTTGGAGGGAGTTGAAAGTCTGTGTTGCCCAGCGACAGCCCCAAAACATCACTGCTCTAGAGGAGATCTGCATGGAGAAATGGGCCAAAATACCAGCAACAGTGTGTGAAAACCTTGTGAAGACTTACAGAAAACGTTTGACCTGTGTCATTGCCAACAAAGGGTATATAACAAAGTATTGAGAAACTTTTGTTACTGACCAAATACTTATTTTCCACCATAATTTGCAAATAAATTCATTAAAAATCCTACAATGTGATCTTCTGGATTTTTTTTTCTCATTTTGTCTGTCATAGTTGAAGTGTACCTATGATGAAAATTACAGGCCTCTCTCATCTTTTTAAGTGGGAGAACTTGCACAATTGGTGGCTGACTAAACACTTTTTTCCCCACTGTACTTTGCACCACTGCATGTTTGTTTGTACGTGCGTGTGTAAGTGTGTGGAATCGTAAAGTCTTGAAAAGGGTTGTTGAATGCAGCTTCAAGGATGTCATTTAACAGGGACAAGAGACAACGACAGAAGAAAGCAGAAACACATCAAACATCATCAAGTATCTTGTTCACTAGCTACTCTCAGGTAGCGATTGTTCCTCGTTAAACATTTTAGAAAACATTAACGTCAAGGCTGCAGTAGGGAACGAGACCGAGAGAGATGGAGGAGGTATTGTTCTATGAAAGGTAAAAAAGAGAAGAAAAAGAGAAGAACAGCAACACCCACGGGAGAATAAAAAAATAAAAAAGCAAGCGATTTCATCTGAGGTGAAACAAAAGGTGTTAGAAAACATTGAATCCATTTAGAATGCTGCTTTTGATTATGTAGAGCGCTAGGAGATTGAGAAAAATCGGAGATGGTTTCAATAAACGTAAAATACAGAAGTTGAGTCCTTAACCTTATTTAGATATAGCCGAGACCTAAAATGTATTATGTTTTCAGTGCGTAGACCAGGATAGGTGAGGAGTTATGCTTAACACACACACACAGAAACACACACACACACACACACACACACAGGTTCCATTACAATGAAGCTGTTCATCAGAGACCCGGTGTCGTCGACCCTCACAGCTGTAGTGCATTAGAGGCCCAGAGATCACAGGGTCTGCAGGAGACAGGCAGTAAACATTCCCCTTCCTCAATATTACACACACACACACACACACACACACACATCAGGGCCATTAGAACAAGCAGTCTGACCCTCACCTCCCCCTCTGCCCTCCATCTCTACTCAATCTGAGGAATAGAAGGAGAAATGAGGGAAGGAGGGAGACTAGGGTGGAGGTCATTGCAAGGATGATGTTGCTCTGCTGTTGTTAAACAACATGTTTAACAAAACAGCACCTTAGAGACTGCTGCCCTATGTACATAGACTAGATCTGACAAGCGAGGCATACAATATGGCTCAGTGTTTGAATTATTTGTTTTGTCCAGTCATTGTTGCTCATCCTTATCGAGGGTGTCAATAATGTTGGACCACACTGTATATAGAGACATTAAACACTGGACCTTTTCTTTTATACTGTTTTTCACACTGTGTATTCTTATACTGTATTCTTTACATACTCTACATGACCAAAAGTATGTGGAAACCTGCTCGCCGAACATCTCATTCCAAAATCATGGGCATTAATATTGAGTTGGTCCCCCCTTTGCTGCTAAAACAGCCTCTCCACTCTTCTGGGAAGGCTTTCCACTAGATGTTGGAACATTACTGCGGGGACTTGCTTCCATTCAGCCACAAAAGCATTAGTGAGGTTGGGCACTGATGTTGGCCGATTAGGCCTGGCTCGCAGTCAGAGTTCCAATTCATCCTAAAGGTGTTCAATGGGGTTGAGGTCAGGGCTCTGTGCAGGCCAGTCAAGTTCTTCCACACCGATCTCGACAACCTATTTCCGTATGGACCTCGCCTTGTGCACAGAGATATTCTAATGCTATTCTAAGGACCTTCCCCAAACTGTTGCCACAAAGTTGGAAGCACAGAATCGTCTAGAATGTCATTGTATGCTGTAGTGTTAAGATTTCGCTTCACTGGAACTAAGGGGCCAAGCCCAAACCATGTAAAACAGCCCCAGACCATTATTCTTCCACCACTAAACTTTACAGTTGGCACTACACATTCGGGCAGGTAGCGTTCTCCTGGCATCCACCAAACCCAGATTCATCCGTTGGATGGTGAAGCGGGATTCATCACTCCAGAGAACACGTTTCCACTGCTCCAGAATCATGGAAACCCATTTCATGAAGCTCCCGACGAACAGTTATTGTGCTGACGTTGCTTCCAGAGGCAGTTTGGAACTACACGCTTCAGCACTCGGCGGTCCCGTTCTGTGAGCTTGTGTGGCATACCACTTGGCGGCTGAGCCGTTGTTGCTCCTAGACGTTTTCACATCAAAATAACAGCACTTACAGTTGACCGGGCAAGCTCTAACAGGGCAGCAATTTGACAAACTGAGTTGTTGGAAAGGTGGCATCCTATGACGGTGCCACATTGAAAGTCACTGAGCTCTTCAGTAAGGAGTTTCTACTGCCAATGTTTATATACATACTTTAATATATATAGTGTAGCTCATTCTAATATACAGTATCTACTACTGTGCATTGCATTTTGTTTTTGTTATACACACCGCCTGTATTTGTATTTTTATACTGGATACTTGGCATAGCTCAATGTAATATATCTACTGCTGTACATATTCATTCTTAGTATACAGTACCAGTCAAAAGACACATCTACTCATTCAAGGGTTTTTCTTTATATTTACTATTTTCTACATTGTAGAATAATAGTGAAGACATCAAAACTATGAAATAACACATATGGAATCATGTAGTAACCAAAAAAGTTTTAAACAAATCAAAATATAGTTTATATTTTAGATTCTTCAAAGTAGCCACCCTTTGCCTTGATGACAGTTTTGCACTCTTGACATTCTCTCAACCAGTTTCATGAGGTAGTCACCTGGAATGCATGTCAATTAACAGGTGTGCCTTGTTAAAAGTTATTTTGTGGAATTAACTTAAAATATTTAAGTGCCTTTGAACAGGGTGTGGTAGTAGGTGCCAGGTGCACCGGTTTATGTCAAGAACTGCAACGCTACAGGGTTTTTCATGCTCAACAGTTTCCAGTGTGTATCAAGAATGGTTGTCCCCAAAGAACATCTAACCAACTTGACACAACTGTGGGAAGCATTGGAGTCAACATGGGCCAACAACCCTGTGGAATGCTTTTCGATACCTTGTAGAGTCCAAGGTAAAAAGAGGGTGCAACTCAATATTAAGAAGGTGTTCCTAATGTTTTGTACACTCAGTCTGAATCGGTTTTGTACACTGAATCGGTTGCTCATGGTCACATGATGAGGTATCCTTGCTTGTAAATTTCAAGTGGATTCGTCCTGACACCCATGATTTCTTGCTTCTAATTTTGATTATTATTATTATTGCTGTACTATTATTTGATGATTATTTAGTTTGACATTTGTTTCCTGCACTGTTAGGCGCTAGTAACGCAGGCATTTCACTGCACCAACTATAACATCTGTTCAACTGTTTACGTGACCAATAAACGTTGATTTGATGTGACTATAACAGGAAAACAGCCTCTCCTCCCATCCCTAGCCCCCTCACTCCTTCTCTCCTTGTCCCGGCGTCAGCTCTGGTGTCAATACCTGAGACCTCAGATATATTTCCCTCCATCTCTCCCTCCCTCCTCTCCCTCTCTCCTTCCTCTCCCTCCTTCTTCTCATCCTGTATAAGAACTCAGAGCAGACCCAGAGCTCAGGGCTGGGCAGTGAGGGACAGACAGTGACAGTCCTGTGATGTGGGTTTCATCAGGCACACAGGAGGAATGGAGGACGTGGCTCTCAGAAGGTTGAGTGGCAGTGGAGAGAAACCATTAAGATAGCCTGCTATCGCTCTCTGCCAGGAGAGCCCATAGCGGCTGTATGCACACACACTAACCAGGCACAGGCTCAGAGAGACCGGCGGTCAGATGGACTCTCTGCCTGACAGACAGACGGGCAGATAGACAGACAGACACACAGACAGCAGACATCTCCACACAAGCCTCTAAACTCAGTCATAACACTAAGGATCCTGATCTAATAGGATGTGGCGTCTGCTATCCCTGCCCATACAGACACGTGGGCAACATAAGAAGACTGAATGTCGGAGGGGAAAGAGGAGGATGACAGGTGATAAGATGATTTTCTATTGCTCTCTCTCTATGTCTCCCCCCCCACCCAATTCCTCTCTCTTTCTCTTCCCCTCTCTCTTTTTCACCCCATTTTCTCTCTGCCTAGCTCTCTCTCTGTGTCTCTCTCCCTCTCTCTGTCTTTCTGTCCATTTGTCCCTTTGTAGCAACATGTCCAGACATACCACCCTGCATCTGAATAGTCCTCTATATGTTATAATTGACTGGGCTATAAACAGTTTTCTAAACTAGGAGACTGTGTGTGTACTATCTATGACAATTCTGTGCTCTCTGTGACTATTCTGATCAAGAATATCAGAACTTCCCAGCCCAGTTTAACAGCAAACACAACTGTCTGTAACCCAGCCCCAACAACACTTCGTACCTAACCTTAAACGTTAAATAACCTAACAGCTTTGTACTTAACTTTAAACGTTGAATATGACTTCCCAGACTAGAAGATTACTTCCCAGACTAGAAAATTAATTACCAAGACATACTATTGTGAGTGCCTTCCTAGCCTGTTACTAATTAGTTCGCTTTTTATTCACCTCAAATTGTTCATTATTGCAATAATAAATAGAGCTATTTTTCATATTCGTTAGTTATTGTTAAGCTTTAGCTACTGACAAATAATTAATCTAGCTGTGTTTTGTGTCAGACATACAATGCAGCAATACAATATAGGCAGCGGCTAAAAAGGACTCTCACGTCAACAAAGGGTTAATGAATGTTTCTAAAAGAGGGTGAATAAAAGGTAAATGATTGACAAAGCATGTGTGTGTGTACATAGACAGCGACCCACTCATGTGCGCGCACACACACACACACACACACACAGAACAAGCTCAACATCTATCCTACCTACAGTATCCCTCCCTCTTCACCTCTCACACAAAGACAGAACGAAACAACAGAGCTTCTCCTTCTTTCTCCTTATTAAAAACCTCTTCATTATGTACAGTGGCTTTTCACTATGGCCTTGTGAGGACATGCTGATTGGGGCTAGCTTCGGTGGAGGAGAGAAGACATGAACAGGAGGAGGAGAAGAAGAGAAGGAGAAAAAGAGAGCGAAGAAGAGCATTGAGGAGGACAGGAGAGAGTGGAGAGGAGAGGAGGAGAGCCTTGAGGAGGAGAGGAGAGAGAGGAGATGAGAGGAGGAGAGCCTTGAGGAGGAGAGGAGAGAGATGAGAGGAGAGGAGGAGAGCCTTGAGGAGGAGAAGAGAGAGTGGAGAGGAGAGGAGGAGAGCCTTGACGAGGAGAGGAGAGAGAGGAGAGGAGAGGAGGAGAGCCTTGAGGAGGAGAGCCTTGAGGGGGAGAGGAGAGAGTGGAGAGGAGAGGAGGAGAGCCTTGAGGAGGAGAGGAGAGAATGAAGAGCAGAGAAGGAGAACCTTGAGGAGGAGAGGAGAGAGTGGAGAGGAGAGGAGAGAGTGGAGAGGAGAGGAGGAGAGCCTTGAGGAGGAGAGGAGAGGAGAGGAGGAGAGGAGAGAGTGGAGAGGAGAGGAGGAGAGCCTTGAGGAGGAGAGGAGAGAGTGGAGAGCAGAGAAGGAGAGCCTTGAGGAGAGGAGAGAGTGGAGAGGAGAGGAGGAGAGCCTTGAGGAGAGGAGAGAGTGGAGAGGAGAGGAGAGAGTGGAGAGCAGAGAAGGAGAGCCTTGAGGAGAGGACTACTGTTTATTACAGTTGCAAAGAGCTGCCCTGTTTCATGTGCGACAGCATTTTTTTTTTTTATAGAGCCACACACATACCTGGTCTGAGAGGTTTAGACTGAGTCAGAGTATAGGAAGATTTTACCTTGGACAAATTGGACTCAGACACAACTGATGTAACAGACTGAGCAAACGGTTTATATAATAGCTCTTCACCATTGCAAGTGCTCTGTCTGCCCTACCAAAGTGTCAAACAACAGCACACTTCATCTTGTGCATTACAACAGCTGTTTAGCGGATGGAAAATGATTTTGTACCGAGTGTGTGTGTGTGTGTTGAGAGTGGTGCGCTCTAGAGGTGTGTGACGGGGTGATAAGGTGGGAAGGATACGGCAAAGGAGGGATGATGGAGGATATGAATGAGATATGAAGGAGAATGAGTGTTGAGGTTTTAGGTCTCTCTGCACCATTAGAGATGTGATGGAGCTCGGCAGGAGGTTCTAGTAATGATCCCCTTGTCTGTCCCTCCGTGCCGAGAATAAAACACACACTCCTACACATACACCCCACCCCCCCTCCCCACCTGCACATCTAAACCATCACCTTTAAGATAATTCATAATTCTACAACACACATACACATGCAAACACACACACAGCCTCCAGGATGCTGAGTGACTTTAATCAGCCAGCCAGTGGAATTTGGCATCTTCTCCTCAGGAAGACAACGTTGTTTCACAGCACATCTTTAGAAAACCAAATCTGCACTTTGTTTGTGTTGCACATCACACACAAACCCCTTCAAATTATGCGTTTCAGTTGAGCAGTCTGTGTGTGTGTGTGTGTGTGTGTGTGTGTGTGTGTGTGTGTGTGTGTGTGTGTGTGTGTGTCTGTGTATGTGTGTGTGTGTGTGTGTCTGTGTGTGTGTGAGTGAGTGAGTGAGTGAGTGAGTGAGTGAGTGAGTGAGTGAGTGAGTGAGTGAGTGAGTGAGTGAGTGAGTGAGTGAGTATGTGTGTGAGTGTGTGTGTGAGTGTGCATGCATGTGTGTGCGCACTGTGTGTGTATTCTGTCAGTAGAATAAGAGGGAGAGTCTGCTTGCGGTAGTGAAGTGATTTTCTACAGTATGCTTTGTGGCGGAGCGTTTTGAAAAGTCCATCTGGGGGAAACAACAGCACAGGGGACTGTGGTGTACCAAGCCCTACAGCTCCAGGCACTGGGAGACTAGATTTAAGCTGCTACTGTCTCTCCAAACAATGACACACTCACTCACTGTTTTTAATTTAACCATGTTCTTTAAGTAAAGAGATAATCTCATTTCTAAAATAAACTCTATATTAAACGGCAGGATGGGACAGAGAGTCTTCAAGATGGGGGTGTATTCAAGTTTTTCTTTGGAACATGGCCATGCGTAGGACGGTACAATGATTCTGATTTTGTATATACTGTCTATAGGACCTGTGATGGTACAGGTAAGCTGTAGATGTGTGCCCGGTGGCAGCGTTGGTCTGTTTAGTCTCTCAGTGTGTGGGCGAGACACAATTGCATGGAGAGGAAGCTGAGCTGAGATGCCCTGAGACTAGGTCAGATACTGAACAGGTCTCCTCTCCTCTTTCCTCCTCTCTTCTCTTCTCCTCTTCTCTACTCTCCTCTCCTCTTCTCTTTTTCCTCTCCTCTCTGGCTGGGGTCCCTTTCTTTGTCTGCCCAGCCCTTCTGCCTCCTCCTCGGGGGCTGAGGTTGGCACTAGGGGGCTGAGGTTGGCACTAGCAGGCTGAGGTTGGTGATTGGCACTAGGTGCCAGGCTGAGTGGGTGTCCCTCGAGTTAATGGAAGCAGTACTGTGGAGCCCCCAAGCCCCAGCAGTCCCACTGGGGGAGGGAGTCTGCCTTGGCAGAGGGGGGTCTGAGTACCATCAGAGTCATGGATTAGGATTGTAAGGGTATGGAGGTATGGCGGTATGGTGGTATGGTGGTATGGATGTATAGAGGTATGGTGACGGGGTGGCAGGGATTCAGGGTTTCAGACATAGCTTTTGGACCCTAAGGAGAGAGAGGAGGACTGGAGGGATGCCAAGGGTGGAGGGGTAAGGTGGAGGGGTGAGGGGTGAAGGGGCGGATGAGGGGACAGCAGGCTAGGAGATGTACCCTCAGGTGTACAGGATTTGGAGAAGAGGGGAAAGGAATGGGGGCTCGCCAGTTGGCCTTGCGCCACACATTGAGCTATAGAGAAACATCTCTAAACCTTTTACAGTCTAACACCCACCATTTACTGCTGCCTGATTCCAGCTCTGGGATAATTACACCACAACCTGCATGTATTTACATAACATATTCACATCAGATTTCAGTATTTGCTCAATGTGATTAATGTTCGCTGAGGTAGTTCTATGTGCTTTCTGGGCAAAGAATGAAAGAAAACTAAACAAGACGGCATACAGTACTAGCTAGCTGTAAATTGATATTAAATTCAAATGTATGTACATTTGATTAAAATGTATAGTCTGTTATTATTATGTGAGTTTGTACACGTATGTAAGAGCCTGAGAATGTCTATGTTGTTCTGTGAATACTGTATATGTCTGTATATGCAGGTCTACAAGAAGGTATTGCTCAATGTATTTGTGTATTGTTGTAGTCATTCGGCCCACCTCTATCCCCCCTCACTGTGAGAACAAACTGGCACACAGATGGTTAAGCCTACCCAGCCCTGAGTAGGAGGAGTGGGAGGTGGAGGAGGGCCAGGGGGCGGGGGGCACTGCAGATGGCACAGAGGGCATCGCCAATTCTGCCTACACAGGGAGGGGAGGAAAGGAGGGGTGAAGGTGGGAGGAGGAGAGGGGTACAATACAATGGCATCAAAATGCACGTATTTTTGATTTAATCATCCTATACAACCATCCTTTAGAAGGGTGGTTGGGGGTAGGTGGTAGGGGGGTAGAGGAGGAGGGTAAAATAACCTCGCTACGTACTCACATTAGCTTGATCCAGTAAGCCACACAAAGCCCTGGCATCTCCCTGGCACCTCTACCCACGTGGAGTGACACGGATCGGCTCGGCACGGAGAGACAAGGCAGGCCCTGCCACGGGGGCTAGGGAGGGGTGGCTGTGTGTGTATGTCTCTGAGGTGTGTGTGAGTGGTGGGGGTTGTTGTGTGTGTGTCTCTCTCTCTCTCTCCGGTGTGTGTGACCCACCCACTCAGCAGAGAGTACACACCCCGGACCCCCAACCCCTCATTAACCAGTTTAGATCTCTGTGTGTGATGCCTGTTCTCTTTGATATTCAATATGACTAATTCTCCTTAGATTCCCTACAGTCATTATTCCTGGGTTATGTTGTTTGAGCTGGGAAATACAGTTCATTCAACCCTGACAAGGTCTCAACATTGTTTTAACGTTGTTTACCTTCAGTTCCCATACGTACCACCAGAGAGACACTGAACCCCTATGGTAATGAAAATAGCACAATATTTACATAAAACACCAAACTAATGATTAAGGGATACCATTTTTTAAATGTATGTATCATATCGTCGTTTGAGGTGCTACCTAATTTGCTCATCATGCATAACTTAATGTCTAATGCCAATATTATAATATAACGAGGTAGTTAAAAGCAGGATTCGTCATAAATACTGTTCTTGAGGCAGCTCTGCAGAGTGATCACTAGCTAGCACAGTCACAATGTCATAAAATCTGATTTTAAACCTAACCCTAATCAAATCAAATCAAATCAAATCAAATCAAATCAAATTTTATTGGTCACATGCGCCGAATACAACAGGTGCAGACATTACAGTGAAATGCTTACTTACAGCCCTTAACCAACAGTGCATTTATTTTAAACAAAAAAAGTAAGAATAAAACAACAACAAAAAAGTGTTGAGAAAAAAAGAGCAGAAGTAAAATAAAGTGACAGTAGGGAGGCTATATATACAGTAAAATAAAGTGACAGTAGGGAGGCTATATATACAGGGGGGTACCGTTGCATAGTCAATGTGCGGGGGCACTGGCTAGTTGAGGTAGTTGAGGTAATATGTACATGTGGGTAGAGTTAAAGTGACTATGCATAAATACTTAACAGAGTAGCAGCAGCGTAAAAAGGATGGGGTGGGGGGGCAGTGCAAATATTCCGGGTAGCCATGATTAGCTGTTCAGGAGTCTTATGGCTTGGGGGTAGAAGCTGTTGAGAAGTCTTTTGGACCTAGACTTGGCACTCCGGTACCGCTTGCCGTGCGGTAGCAGAGAGAACAGTCTATGACTAGGGTGGCTGGAGTCTTTGACAATTTTGAGGGCCTTCCTCTGACACCGCCTGGTATAGAGGTCCTGGATGGCAGGGAGCTTTGCCCCAGTGATGTACTGGGCCGTACGCACTACCCTCTGTAGTGCCTTGCGGTCAGAGGCCAAGCAGTTGCCATACCAGGCGGTGATGCAACCAGTCAGGATGCTCTCGATGGTGCAGCTGTAGAATTTTTTGAGGATCTGAGGACCCATGCCAAATCTTTTTAGTCTCCTGAGGGGGAATAGGCTTTGTCGTGCCCTCTTCACGACTGTCTTGGTGTGTTTGGACCATGATAGTTCGTTGGTGATGTGGACACCAAGGAACTTGAAGCTCTCAACCTGTTCCACTACAGCCCCGTCGATGAGAATGGGGGCGTGCTCAGTCCTCTTTTTTTTCCTGTAGTCCACAATCATCTCCTTTGTCTTGGTCACGTTGAGGGAGAGGTTGTTGTCCTGGCACCACACGGCCAGATCTCTGACCTCCTCCCTATAGGCTGTCTCATCGTTGTCGGTGATCAGGCCTACCACTGTTGTGTCGTCGGCAAACTTAATGATGGTGTTGGAGTCGTGCCTGGCCATGCAGTCATGGGTGAACAGAGAGTACAGGAGGGGACTGAGCACGTACCCCTGAGGGGCCCCCGTGTTGAGGATCAGTGTGGCAGATGTGTTGTTACCTACCCTTACCACCTGGGGGCGGCCCGTCAGGAAGTCCAGGATCCAGTTGCAGAGGGAGGTGTTTAGTCCCAGGATCCTTAGCTTAGTGATGAGCTTAGAGGGCACTATGGTGTTGAATGCTGAGCTGTAGTCAATGAATAGCATTCTCACGTAGGTGTTCCTCTTGTCCAGGTGGGAAAGGGCAGTGTGGAGTGCGATAGAGATTGCATCATCTGTGGATCTGTTGGGGCGGTATGCAAATTGGAGTGGGTCTAGGGTTTCTGGGATTATGCTGTTGATGTGAGCCATGACCAGTCTTTCAAAGCACTTCATGGCTACAGACGTCAGTGCTACGGGTCGGTAGTCATTTAGGCAGGTTATCTTAGAGTTCTTGGGCACAGGGACTATGGTGGTCTGCTTGAAACATGTTGGTATTACAGACTCAGTCAGGGACATGTTGAAAATGTCAGTGAAGACACTTGCCAGTTGGTCAGCACATGCTCGGAGTACACGTCCTGGTAATCCGTCTGGCCCTGCGGCCTTGTGAATGTTGACCTGCTTAAAAGTCTTACTCACATCGGCTACGGAGAGCGTGATCACATAGTCGTCCGGAGCAGCTGGTGCTCTCATGCATGCTTCAGTGTTGCATGCCTCGAAGCGAGCATAGAAGTGGTTTAGCTCGTCTGGTAGGCTTGTGTCACTGGGCAGCTCGCGGCTGTGCTTCCCTTTGTAGTCTGTAATAGTTTTCAAGCCCTGCCACATCCGACGAGCGTCAGAGCCAGTGTAGTATGATTCAATCTTAGACCTGTATTGACTCTTTGCCTGTTTGATGGTTCGTCGGAGGTCATAGCGGGATTTCTTATAAGCGTCCGGGTTAGAGTCCCGTTCCTTGAAAGCGGCAGCTCTACCCTTTAGCTCAGTGCGGATGTTTCCTGTAATCCATGGCTTCTGGTTGGGGTATGTACGTACGGTCACTGTGGGGACGACATCATCGATGCACTTATTGATGAAGCCAGTGACTGATGTGGTGTACTCCTCAATGCTGTCTGAAGAATCCCGGAACATGTTCCAGTCTGTGCTAGCAAAAAAGTCCTGTAGCTTAGCATCTGCGTCATCTGACCACTTTTTTATTAACCGAATCACTGGTGCTTCCTGCTTCAGTTTTTGCTTATAAGCAGGAATCAGGAGGATAGAGTTATGGTCAGATTTGCCAAATGGAGGGCGAGGGAGAGCTTTGTATGCGTCTCTGTGTGTGGAGTAAAGGTGGTCTAGAGTTTTTTCCCCTCTGGTTGCACATTTAACATGCTGGTAGAAATTAGGTAGAACGGATTTAAGTTTCCCTGCATTAAAGTCCCCGGCTACTAGGAGCGCTGCATCTGGATGAGCGTTTTCCTGTTGATTAATGGCCTTGTACAACTCATTCAGTGCAATCTTAATGCCAGCATTGGTTTGTGGTGGTAAATAGACAGCTATGAAAAATATAGATGAAAACTCTCTTGGTAAATAGTGTGGTCTACAGCTTATCATAAGATACTCTACCTCAGGCGAGCAAAACCTCGAGACTTCCTTAGTATTTGATTTTGTGCACCAGCTGTTGTTTACAAATATACACAGACCGCCGCCCCTTGTCTTACCAGAGTCAGACGTTCTGTCCTGCCGATGTAGCGTATAGCCTGCTAGCTGAATGTTGTCATTGTTGTCGTTCAGCCACGACTCCGTGAAACATAAGATATTACAGTTTTTAATGTCCCGTTGGTAGGATAACCGTAATCTTAAATCGTCAATTTTATTCTCAAAAGATTGAACGTTGGCTAATAGGATTGATGGGAGAGGCAGTTTACTCGCACGCCGTCGGATCCTTACAAGGCACCCGGATCTGCGTCCACGATATCTCCGTCTCTTCCTCACGCGAATGACGGGGATCTGGGCCTTGTTGGGTGTCTGTAGAATATCCTTCGCGAACGCCTCGTTGAAGAAAAAGTCTTCGTCCAATGCGAGGTGAGTAATCGCTGTCCTGATATCCAGAAGCTCTCTTTGGTTATAAGAGACGATGGCAGAAACATTATGTACAAAATAAATTACAAATAACGCGGAAAAACACACATAATAGTACAATTGGTTAGAGGGCTGTAAAACGGCAGCCATCTTCTTCCGGCGCTGTTCCTAACCCTAACCTTAACCACACTGCTAACCCTAATGCCTAACCCTAACCTTTTTACAATATACCCAATTTTGACTTTGCAGCTGGCCTATCTAAGGGGAAATCACTCAGTTCTGCCGTCAGTAAATGTCAACCTGCTAGTTAAAACATCACAGTTTTATTAAATGTCTTCCTATATAGTACACATCACACCGTAGGCTATATGTGACCGACCACCTCGATTTGGTCTTTTGTAGCAACATTTGAAATTGTGTGATAAAATTTGAGACTCAGAGCTAGAAAATGGTATATCATACACTGCAGTTGAGGAACAATGGGAAAGTAGTTCTGCTTTGAAAGTTGATAAACTCGTAACCCCACTTTCGAGAAAATGGCCCTTGAATGTTTTGTACTGGAGAGCTCTTCTTTGACTACACTCATTCAGCATCGTTCACACCCTCTTAAGCATTAGCCCCACCCATCTCTTTAAGGATTCACATGCCATGTGGTAAACACACCCTATATCAAATTAAATCTAAGTATATTTGTCACATGCACAGGATACAGAAGGTGTAAACGGTACAGTGAAGTGGTTACTTGCATAGTAGCAATATCAAAAACAGAAAGTGTCCAGATAAAAATATTGTATAAATATTTTATCATTATTAGATGATGCTTACCCGACAGACTTGTCTTAATTGATGGGTCATGTGAAGGAAACGCTATAACCACCCCCAAGCCACATCTAGCTAAGTGGATAGGTCACTATTGTCTAGACATGTACACATTAAATACAATAGATGGCCATAATCACCCTCAGACACACCTGGCTAATTTGAAGGGTCATGTAATAATCCGGCCGAAGTGGAGTCCTTTGTTTAGACATGTAGCTAGCTACCTAGCTAGCTAGCTAAACAATGAACCGGCATAATCCCAACTCATACTACTACCAATACAAACATTGCCATAGCTGTAGTATGAATCTGCAGGTAACTAAAGCTAAGAAACTAGGTTCAATGTTAGCTAGCTAACATTAGGCTATAACTAGCAATTCAAATTGAGTTCTGATTAGAATAATATTACTACACAGATCATACACGTAACGTTAGCTATACCTTGAGGACTGACTATACCTTGCTTTTTCCACAGTATATGTACACAGCAAATTCTCCAGTGTTAAATCTAACACTGACAGTGTTACATTTAACACTGGGCCAGTATCTATACTGGTCCACACTTTTGAGTTACGTTGTTACACTTTGTCAGTGTTAAGGAAATAACACTTTCAGGGCTCTATTTTAACAAACCTACGTTTCTTTTCTTTTGAGCGCTGAGCGGTTTTTAGCAGAGCGGTTGGAGAGCAGGAGTGGTGTGCAAGCACCGCTCCATGAGTGATGAGCAGGATTTCCGACCACTCAACTCCCCTCACATACTCTGTTGCATATGGGCATTGTGCGTCACGACTGGATAGGCTGCACTTCTGTTGTCAAAATCCATTCCATAACCAACCCTGTTACCGCTAAAACCAGCTTTCAGTTGCTCTCAAATATCCCCACCAGGACATACTGAAATTGGCACTTTGGCGCACGTTTTTAAGGACACACCTCAGATATTGCCACCCCTCCCACCTCAGCACAAGCGGGTTCAAATAAGACAGGTAAATTACCGATCCTGGCACTAGGGTTTGAAAATAGAAGAGCGCATGCTTTAACAGGTCTAAATTGCAAACGAGCATGCTTTTGACAATTGCACTGGCTTAACGCCAGACGTAAATAGAGCCCTCAGTGTTATCCAACAACACCTCATATAGTATTTTTAATACTAGGAAGTGTATATAGTTTACACCAATGGTGTTATGCAACAACACCTCATATAGTATTTTTAACCATTAGACCAAGAGGTCAGCATCTCTTGACAAGGTCACTCAGTGTTGGGTTAAGGACATTACGCCCCCACTAAGCCACGCCTCCAATATCATTTCCCAGTGTGCCTTGCCTTTTCGAGTGAATTGTAGAGTTACCACCCATGACTCTATTTGTTAGTGACAGAGACATGGTTGTTGAATTCGTTCATTTTCAGTCCTGTGGACTTTACCAAGTGAGTTCCTACTGTAGGCAAATGTTATCATTAAAATGTAACTGTTCATGACAATACATTGCATATATGATAAGGCCTAAATTTGATGGCCAAATTTTACCCTAACACAGTGGTATTAGGAACTTCCTGGTTTACAGGCCACATCAGGTCTGCAAGTCACATTATGCTGGCTTGCAAAGTTAGGACATCCAACAGTTGGAATTTGTTTTCACCTGCAACCTGCATTCAGAATGACTGTCAGGGTTAGCAACATTGATAAAGGAGACTGCCTAAACCATTTAAACTGGAACAAACATTTCAGTAATGGGTGCAATAAATCTAACTGACTGATTGGATTAGTTTATAAAAATCTATGTTATTTATTTCTGTGTGGCATAAGATTAATCAATCAATCAATGTACATGCAAAAACACAGATATTAAAAACTACCCAATATTTTACTCTCCACAGAGTAAAACTTACACAATCACACTCTCACACTCAACACTGGTTATTAACACCAACACTGGGGTTCTTTTACACTACTGAGTGTTAATTTCACTTTTAAATCAACACTAGAAATGTTACACTGAAAAAGCAACGCTAGGTAACACTGATCAATTTGCTGTGTGCCTTGGACTGGCTATACCTTGTGGATTTAACCACAGTATATGTACCTTGAACTGGCTATACCTTGTGGCTTTAACCACAGGGGGGGATGGGTAAATGTCAAATTTCGATGGTTAAATTTAGGCATTAATTCTAAATGGTTAAGGTAAGGGTTAAGGTTTGGGATGGGAAAAAAAACAAAGAAAAGAGTGCCTGGCACTGGGATTGAACATGTGACCCTTCGGAGCTGGAGCTCGTGGCTCACGCCATCCCCATCGACAACGCCCTGGCAAACCGCAAGCCAACTTGATGGTAATAGTGCTCACCGTTGCCTCTAGTGACCAGTTTCAAAGGCACTGTGCTTCTACATCTGCATTACTTGCTGTTTGGGGTTTTAGGCTGGGTTTCTGTATAGCACTTTGTGACATCTGCTGATGTAAAAAGGGCTTTATAAATTTGATTGATTGATTGATCTCCCGACGTCCTGGGGACCTGGACGAACGTTGAATATCGCCTTGGATCTCCCCCTTCTCCCTCTCTCTATATCGTCTCTCCTACCTCTCCCTCCTCCCTCCCTCCATCCCCTCCTGTCCCCAGGACCCTGTCTACCTATTAACCAGACAATCATGTCACCCTCTCTGACCCTTCCACTAATACCGATGCCCTATACCTCCACCTGCTGCCTTTCCTGGAACAACCCAGACACTCAGAGGAACATACGTCCGTCGTCCGCAAAGATGTTCACATATGCACACACTCATGCACACACACATGGACACACACACACACACACACACACACACACACACACACACACACACACACACACACACACACACACACACAGATGACTGATTCCACCACACTTGCTATTCTTACCAAGTCATAAGGAATGCTCATACTGTCTGAATGTGTATCTGCTATAGCAGGCTACAGAACTATACAGTGGATCAGTGCCACATATGGTTATTTAACTAACACTTTTATCCAAAGTGACCACAGTTCTCCTATTCACCCCCATAAACCATAGTTCATAATCCAACCTCCAACCAACTGAGACATCAAAACCATATGGAGCCATTAGCTAACATTATATTACATGCTGTCACTGTGAGAGCAGAGGCTGACTATGCAGCTCTGAACGGTCCCATTGTCCCAGAGAGCGAGAAAATTAGAGAGAGAGAGAGAGAGAGAGAGAGAGAGAGGGAGAGAGAGGGAGGGAGCAGGGGCCATAATGGCCATGCTGCGTACCATAATTGACAACATGCCATAAATGTCGCCATTAGGGTCGCCAGCGCCTCTGACAGGGACTGGCTCAGGTTGCTATGGTTACCCACCCCTAGAAATGTATCCAGTCAGTTATGACCCTAATGGTTAAGGTTAGGATTTGGGGAGGGTAAGCTGATCCTAGATCTGCGTCTAAAAATTGTCAAAGACTGCAGCCACCCAAGCCATAGACTGTCCTCTCTGCTACCGCACAGCAAGCAGTACCAGTGCACCAAGTCTGGAACCAACAGGACCCTGAACAGCTTCTACCCTCAAGCCATTAAACTGCTAAATAGGTAATCAAATGGCTACCCAGGCTACCTGCATTTACCCTTTTTTGCACTAACTCTCTTGCACTGACTCTATACACACACACACTGGACTCTACCCACACACTCACACATACTTACACTGACACCACAACGCACACATACACACACACACACTCTACATACACCTCCACACACATAACACGCGCACACATACATAATGACGTCACACACACACTCACACACACACACACACTTACACACACACATACATTCACACTCACCACATATGCTGCTGCTACTGTTTATTATCTATCCTGTTGCCTAGTCACTTTATCTCTACCTATATGAACATAGCTACCTCAATTACCTCGTGTCCCTGCACATCGACTCAGTACTGGTACTCCTTGTATATAGCCATGTTATTTTTACTCGTCATTGTTATTCGTGTCACATTTTTATCGTATCTTTAACTCTGCATTCTCGGAAAAGGACTCATAAGTAAGCATTTCACTGTTAGTCTACACCTGTTGTTTACGAAGCAAGTGAAATAAATTTTGATTTGATGATACATTTCTCCCTAAATGTTTGAGAGACTGCTCCTGTCCCTGGGTAGTCACTAGATAGCCATGCTAGGAGGGACACCATTGTCTGTATTGTCAGAAATGTTGAACAGACCAGCAGCTATTTGATTATAACTCAAGCTAGGTTAGGGTAGGGGGTAATGGTTAAAAGGTTGTGATAATAAAACTGACAGTTGTGGTTAGAAAAGGCTATTTTCCATTGCTTTCTGGCATGGCCAGATAGCTTCTGTCCCTGCTTCCCAGCCAAGTCCAGTCCCCAGAGTCAGACACACAACTGTTTTCACCCCATGCATCATAAAGGTCCATGTTTACAGTCAGGAGAAAGAGAGAGGTGGAGGGAGAGAGCGCTAGCGTAATGAGGATGTTTTCTGTCCGCAGTTCAATCATCATCAGATTTGTGAACTGGGGGAATAGCAGATGCACGGTTGGCAGCAGCAGCTGTGTGCTATTGGAATCACATCTGAAAGTTTACACTCTCCTTCCAGTCCTTTTAAAACATTGTGTGTTTAGATGTTGTTTTCTGGCGCGGGCGGAAACTCGGGGAAAGAAAGAAAGAAAGTAAGGAGGAAAAGGAAGAAATCTTTGGCATGAGTTGGCTCATCTTTGAAGTGATTTGGAGACAGATGACATGTTAAATTAGAGAGTAGTGGCAGACCTCTACTTTGACTAGACGTTAAAATAAACAAAATTCTGCACAAAGAGAAACACTTCACACATATACACACACACACCAGCTCACACACACACACCAGTCCCCAAACTACCGAGATTACTTAGTCCTTTCAGAAAACGTGTTTGAGATTCGAGGTGCTAAAGGGCTTTTTCATACCTGTAACATTTCCACCTAATCTTCCAACTTTTCCAAAAGCCGAGCAAAAGGGAAAATATATATATTTAAAAACATCAACGATTACCTTACTGCCAGAACGCTTACAAAGGAGATACAATTTATTTAGCAAGATTCAAAAGGCAACTTCTCTAAAAAGAAATTCAATGGCTAACACTTCCAGTGTCTCCATCATGAAATGATTCATAAACAATTAACTAAATGACCATAATATAATAACGGTCATAAGAGAAGGAAAAATAAAGCCCCTTCTGTTAAGGTCTAATGACCTACTGAGAGGGTAAATGGAAGATCACATGAAGGAACAGACATTCCCAGTGTGTGAGAGCATTGTTATGGGGTGACACACACACACACACCACACAAGCATACGCACGCACACACACACACAGGCACACACACACACTCGCACACACACACTGAGCCCAATGCTCTGTAAACCAGTGTCTAGCGGTGTAAATAGGCTGATCTACATGGAGTTTTATTGTTGTGCCCACGGGAGCAGATGTCTCTGGCATTTCCTGAATTGTATCCCCCCCCCCCCCCCCCCTCTCTCTCGCTCTCTCTCTCTCTCTCTCTCTCTCTCTCTCTCTCCCTCTCTCTCGTCTCTCTCTCTTGTCTCTCTCTCTCGTCTCTCTCTCTCGTCTCTCTCTCTCTCTCTCTCTCTCTCTCTCTCCCAGTTTAAAGTGAAGACCAGATGGATAGACTTTGTGTTCTGTGCTCAGAACCTCTTTAACTCAGGATCACAATGGACTGTCACATGTGATCTGCAGCCTATTCCCTCTCTTTCTCTAGTCCTACCCCCCCCCCCCCCCCCCCCCCCCCACACCCCCTCTCTCTCTGTCTCTTTTTCTCCTGGATTCTCTCCCTGACTTCGTTCTTTCTGACAAAGGAAACAAGGGGCTTTATTTGACTCAATCTCCTCTCGTTTCCCCTATATGCTGTAGGAGACACAGCTCCCTGGATCATTGTCTCCCTCTCTATTCTCTGCTCTCTCTTTCTCACACAGGAGCCTGGGGCCCATGCTCTGAGATGAGGGGCTTCCCCTAGTGTTGCTTGCTTCAACAGCCTAGAGAGAGAGGGAGATTGAGAGAGAGTGGTGGAGAGAGAGAGGCAGAGAGAGAAAGGGAGAGAGCATGGAGACAGAGGGAAGGAGAGGCAGAGAGAGGGACTATTCATTAAGTGCTTTGGAGCCCGGGGGGATTGGGGAGTAAACCTCACAGCTCTGTGTGTGACAAGGCCGTGACCTCTCACAACCTGGGACACACACACACACAAACTGCTTTCATCTGACGACGGGGTGTGTGAGAGCACTCACTCAAACATTCGCTGAGAACGCTAAGCTTTTTAGTCAGGGCCCGCTGGACAGTCGGATACACAGACAGCAGGGAAGGAGGGATGGGGGGAAGGAGGGAGGGAGCTTGGAGGTAGAGCGATTGGGGGCGACAGGGGTATATCGGGGGGCGTGGGGAGGTGAGGTGAGGGGCGAGGGGGGTAGAGAGCCCAACCCGTTGGGTTAGACAGAATTCAGCATTGTCACCGAGGGAGCGCAGGCAGGCAGCTTATTCTGTTGATCTGAACTGATCCAAAGAAACAAAAATGCATTGTTCCTCGCAGATGGAAGCCAGTGTCGTCAAGGTAACCACATTAATCTCCTCTTTCTGTGCTTCCTCTCTTGTCGAGCGGTAATCGGTGCGCTCCTTTCACTGCAAAGCCGGCCTCAAAGCCAGGCCTCTAACTAGCCCCCTAATTAGCTGCAATTACAATGAAGACAACATGATGAGATAATAGAAATTTGCAAAATAATGACATACCACGGCAAAATATTCCTCCTCCTAAGCACCGTTTTTTCCTCTCTGGAGCTCCACAATGAGCTTGGGCCCTTCTAAAGCTGGGGCTGGAAAATGGTGCTGTATTATGTTCCACAGAACCCCATTGTCTACCTCCTGTTTCCCTCAATCAACAGCCTATTGTCCTGCTGTTTAAATAAAAATGACTCAAATACAGGCCACATAATGATGCCCTCCACAGTACCACTGCATACAGAATAGACAGGAGGAGGGAGGGGAGAAAAGGAGAGGTAAGGAAAGGAGACGAGACGAGTATAGAGGAGACGAGGAGAGAGGAGCGATGTACAAAGGTAATTTACAAGACAATTAGGAAGAAAGAGGCCTTACGGTCATAGGACCTCACACGCCAACCAGAGGGGAGAGAGAGAGACAGAGAGAGAGAGCGAGAGAGAGAGAGAGAGAAAGAAAGAAAGAAAGAAAGAAAGAAAGAAAGAAAGAAAGAAAGAAAGAAAGAAAGAAAGAAAGAAAGAAAGAAAGAAAGAAAGAAAGAAAGAAAGAAAGAAAGAAAGAAAGGGGGAGAGAGAGAGAGAGAAAGGGGGAGAGAGATGAGCAACGAGAGTGAGAGAGAAAAGAAGGAAAGATAGAAAGAGAGAGAGAAAAAGAGAGAGAGAGAGAGAAGAGCACAGAAAGACGAGTTATGTCCCAGCGTGTTTGTCTTCATCTGGTTGGATCAAATTAAACAGTCCTCTCAGTGTGTCACACTACACACCTTTGTCACATCAAACACTCACAGGGGAGACAGAGGGAGAGGAGGAGGGAAGACGGAGGAGGAGAATAAGAGGACAAGGAAGGAGGAGAGAACAGGGACGGGGAGAAAAGGGTAGATTGAGAGGGGGCAGGGGAGGAGGTTGTGGAGTGCACACGTGGTGGACTACCATTTAGCAGCACCTCAGCCACATCCCTTGTATAATGCAACACAACATCATAAGTATTTTACCTTCTGATATTAGTTTATAAACACACCAGTTATCAAACAGGGAAAGAGGAGATATCACCAGGTTCAGAAGACCTACCGTTCTGTCAGATGACCTGCTACAAGGTACAGATGCTTTCATCAGCTTGACTGTGGCTCACACTCTTTTGATGTCTCCGCTCCCATCATTAACAACACACACTCATTAAGACAAACACACACACACACACACACATATTCACATACACACTTAAATCTAGAAATTCAAAAGCAGACCAAATCAATAGTTTCTGTTGTTTTCCCCTCTGTCCTCTCTCTCATGTTAGTGTGTCTTCCTCATACAGTATCATTAGTATGTGATAATTGTGAAGTAGGCCAATTAGTTGCAGTGTAATTGCATCCAAAAATCAACGTTGAAAAATATAGAGGTGTCCTCATTTATTCCTGAGAGAATCGTGTCAAGAGCGACTTACAGTCGATGAACATGTTGGCTCAGTAGTTGTTTTATTGTAACTAAGCCCACTCAGCACGAAAATATTTCTTAAAAATATTACAAATAACTTTCATAAAAGATCATGGAAATATCTGCATCTGAGATATGTTTGGACTTCAATTATGTTATTTCGAACAATAAAAAAGATACATTTGTGGTCCATTCTTCATTGGTTATTCAAAGCATTGATTGAGGCTTCCTTGAACTATGTCTGTCAGATGTTTGGACTTTGTGAAATTCCTGGGGTAAAATCCTGTTTTTATGAATTATTATATTTGTTATTTTTTTTCGATCCAAACAATGCACAGAACGGGGGGACAAGACACCAGACATCCCTGCATCTCAAGGTTTTTCATTTAGTAAGTTTGAAATCAGTGTAGGGGCCATCGCAATTTGGGTTTCATTTTCTGTACAACATATTTGAACTCTAACCTGTTGCACTGCATCTATGAAAAACAACAACTGTATGTTGATTTATTTTAAAATTAAACATTCATTTTTTGAAGTTTCTCCCTCCCTCCACCTACCCCCTCCCTCTCCCTCCCTCTCTCCATCCCTCCCTCTCCCTCCCTCCGCCTCCCCCTCCCTCTCCCTCCCTCTCTCCATCCCTCCCTCTCCCTCCCTCCGCCTCCCCCTCCCTCCCTCTCCCTCCCTCTCTCCATCCCTCCCTCTCTCCATCCCTCCCTCTCTCTCTGTCCTACCTGTCTTCGTGCTCAGCAGTCTTCAGTCCCCAGTGTGTGTGTGTCCAGTATAGGCCGGGCCAGTCTTGATGCAGTAACTGAAGAGGATGGAGGTTAATATGAACGACTTTAAGGAGAGAGATCATTAAGGAGGGGAGAGAAGGTGGGCTGTGTGTGTGTGTGTATGTGTGTGTGTGAGGAGGGGAGCAGTGCTGATTGAATTAGAGTAATTAGAGACATTCTCAGTGGCAGTATTAATCACCCTACAGTCTCAATTCTACAGCAGCTTATCACACACACACACACACACACACAAACATACAGACACTACATACAGTACATGTGTATGTGTGTAATGAGTGTGTGTGTGTTTGTGTGGGTGTGTGTGTGTGCATGCGTGCGCCATGCTTGTGTGCGTGTGTAATTAGTGTGTGTGTATGGTGTGAGGAGCTGGTTAACGAGCGGTAGCGGCATCTGATAGTGCCCCTCTTTGTTTGGTAGGAACCTGAAAGGAAGTTGCTGCTAATCATCATAATTAAGACTGTTGATTTGTTCACATGCATGCAGGAGGAAGAGAAGGATGGTTCTAATTAGCTGAGCTAACGAGGAGAGGACGTAACAGATTTATACATCGATATAGGGCAGGGTGATTGACTGATAAACAGATAGCGAGAGAGAACGAGAGAGAGATAGAGAGGGGGAGGAGAGAGAGAGAGAGAGAGAGAGAGAGAGAGAGAGAGAGAGAGAGAGAGAGAGAGCGAGAGAGGAGAGAGAGAGAGAGAGAGAGAGAGAGAGAGAGGGGGAGGAGAGAGAGAGAGAGCGAGAGAGAGAGCGCGAGAGAGGGGGAGGAGAGAGAGAGAGAGAGAGAGAGAGAGAGAGATAGAGGCAGATGAAGACACTGTCTGCCACTGTCATGGACACACACAGCACAGAAAGTATACGCAATGACAGACACACACATCTATGTACAAACAGTTACATACCTTTGCAGTGAATGTTCAACAAAGATGAACCATCAATAGTATTCTACTCAATCAACCTAAAGAGCTGAAGTAGTGTTCTCTTTACCAAACAAATCATTCATCATGATAAGCTTGTGTGAACTCAAAGCACTTCTATGGCTGCAGACAGAAGGTGAACTCTGATACCAAGCTGGCTGGCATACATTTCTCTTATCTCTATCAATGCACACATAAAGTATGACAACACACAGGACAATTCACTTCGAGTGTATGGGCTATGGGCTACATACGTGTCTGCCTATGTGTGTTTTGGAGTGTGTGTGTGTGATGGGGGTAGGGCTGGGATGTGTGTGATGTGTATGTATGTCTAAGGTGAGAGTCCTTCTAGACTGAGTCCTAGATCTGCAGTGGGGAGGGTGAATGAGTCTTTGTGGGGGACATAGAGGAGAGGGGGGAAGGGGCTCCAAGGATAATGCAGCTCGGTGTGTGTGTGTGTGTGTGTGTGTGTGTGTGTGTAGGAATGCGCTGAGGTATGGTTTAAATCAGTGGCACAGACCCTCTTCTATTGTGTGGCCCCTGCAGTCCCTCTCTGGCGCACCAGGAATTGGCATGTTCACACACACACGAACACACGCACACACACACATACACACAGACACACACACACACACTTCAAGGAAGGGAGTGATTCAAGTGGACTCCAGGGGTAATCCCCATGTAGAGGAGGGGTGAGAGCTACAGAGGACACTATAGAATTGCGTTGGTTAAACTGGCTGGGTTGGATGTGGGCAATGGCTGAGTTATGAATGAGTGTACAGGGATGCTGGGGATGGAGGAAAAGTGTGTCTGTGTGTGTGTGTCTATGTGTGTGTGTCTATGTGTGTGTGTCTATGTGTGTGTGTGTATAGTTTAGGGTTAAGGTTTGGGACAGGGTTAAAACAAAAACAACTCCACATTAATTCCGAATGGTTAAGTTAAGGGTTAAAGGTGCTACACCTAGAATTTCTCAGAATTTCTCCCCTTTGTGGAAGCTAGGTGAATTACAACAGAAATAGGCTGCATTAAAAACAAATCTTCCCCCTGCCCCGCATCCCATTTCCCTGTAACATGGCGGAGACTAGCGCTTGAGCTTTTTCTTTCGGTTTTGGTCTACCAGCTTCAAACAGCTGTAAAAACAATATTTTGTGTTATTGAAAATATATTTCACAGCGATTTAGATGATAAAATTATTCCCTACACTATTCAGTGCTCTCATATAAACTGAAATTGAATAGAATTCTTGCAACCAGGAAGTGACAGAGCGATATCTACATTTGCCGCTTGACCCGATTTCCACTAGATAACACAGCCACAAAGTCAAAACAGCTTTCCCATTTTGACAACAGATGCCGCTCCGACGGGAGAAATCAATAGGCGAATTTCACAGCCAAATCACAACACTGCCGCGTAATACTGTGAAACACTATCATTCCACTATTACTGCAGATATACACTGAGTGTACAAAACATTAAGGACACCTGCTCTTTCCATGACATAGACTGACCAGGTGCGGTGAAAGTTATGATCCCTTATTGATGTCACTTGTTAAATCCACTTCAATCAGTGTAGATGAAGGGGAGGAGACAGGTTAAAGAAGGATTTTCCAGCCAATTGAGACATGGATTGTGTATGTGTGCCATTCTGAGTGTGAATGGGCAAGACAAAATATTTAAGTGCTTTTGAACGGGGTATAGTAGTAGGTGCCAGGCGCACCGGTTTGTGTCAAGAAATGCAACACTGCTGGGTTTTTCATGCTCAACAGTTTCCCATGTGTATCAAGAATGTTCCACCACCCTTAGGACATCCAGCCAACATGAAACTACTGTGGGAAGCATTGGATTCAACATGGGCCAACATCCCTTGGAACGCTTTCGACACCTTGCAGAGTCCATGCCCCGATGAATTGAGGCTGTTCTGAGGGCAAAAGTGGGGGGTGCAACTCAATATTAGGAAGGTGTCCTTAATGTTTTGTACACTCAGTGTACTATGACATTTTTTTAAAATTACAATGCAAAAATTCAAAAACATTGTATGTGTAGCACCTTTAAGGTTTGGGATAGGGTTAAATAAAAATAATTAAAAAACGAGCTTGGGGCTTACGCTCATCTGCCATCCTCGTTCACAACGCCCTAGCAAAAGCCAACTTGGGTGTAGGGTCTGATCAGAGCCTGAAGGTAAGGAGGTGCCGTTCTCCTCACAGCTTCGTAGGCAAGCACCATGGTCTTGTAGTAGATGCGAGCCTCAACTGGAAGCCAGTGGAGTGTGCGGAGGAGCGGGATGACATGAGATAACTTGGGAAGGTCGAACACCAGACGGGCTGCGGCATTCTGGATAAATTGTAGGGGTTTAATGGCACAGGCAGGGAGCCCAGCCAACAGCGAGTTGCAGTAATCCAGACGGGAGATGACAAGTGCCTGGATTAGGACCTGTGCTGCTTTCTGTGTAAGGTAGGGTCGTACTCTGCGAATGTTGTAGAGCATGAACCTGCAGGATCCTCCATGCAGATCTCCTCTAGAGCAGTGATGTTTTGGGGCTGTCGCTGGGCAACACGGACTTTCAACTCCCTCCAAAGATTTTCTATGGGGTTGAGATCTGGAGACTGGCTAGGCCACTCCAGGACCTTGAAATGCTTCTTACGAAGCCACTCCTTCGTTGCCCGGGCGGTGTGTTTGGGATCATTGTCAGGCTGAAAGACCCAGCCACGTTTCATCTTCAATGCCCTTGCTGATGGAAGGAGGTTTTCACTCAAAATCTCACGATACATGGCCCCATTCATTCTTTCCTTTACACGGATCAGTCGTCCTGGTCCCTTTGCAGAAAAACAGCCCCAAAGCATGATGTTTCCACCCCCATGCTTCACAGTAGGTATGGTGTTCTTTGGATGCAACTCAGCATTCTTTGTCCTCCAAACACGACGAGTTGAGTTTTTACCAAAAAGTTATATTTTGGTTTCATCTGACCATATGACATTCTCCCAATCCTCTTCTGGATCATCCAAATGCACTCTAGCAAACTTCAGATGGGCCTGGACATGTACTGGCTTAAGCAGGGGGACACGTCTGGCACTGCAGGATTTGAGTCCCTGGCGGCGTAGTGTGTTACTGATGGTAGGCTTTGTTACTTTGGTCCCAGCTCTCTGCAGGTCATTCACTAGGTCCCCCCGTGTGGTTCTGGGATTTTTGCTCACCGTTCTTGTGATCATTTTGACCCCACGGGGTGAGATCTTGCGTGGAGCCCCAGATCGAGGGAGATTATCAGTGGTCTTGTATGTCTTCCATTTCCTAATAATTGCTCCCACAGTTGATTTCTTCAAACCAAGCTGCTTACCTATTGCAGATTCAGTCTTCCCAGCCTGGTGCAGGTCTACAATTTTGTTTCTGGTGTCCTTTGACAGCTCTTTGGTCTTGGCCATAGTGGAGTTTGGAGTGTGACTGTTTGAGGTTGTGGACAAGTGTCTTTTATACTGATAACAAGTTCAAACAGGTGCCATTAATACAGGTAACGAGTGGAGGACAGAGGAGCCTCTTAAAGAAGAAGTTACAGGTCTGTGAGAGACAGAAATCTTGCTTGTTTGTAGGTGACCAAATACTTATTTTCCACCATAATTTGCAAATAAATTCATTAAAAATCCTACAATGTGATTTTCTGGATTTTTTTTTCCTCAATTTGTCTGTCATAGTTGACGTGTACCTATGATGAAAATTACAGGCCTCTCTCATCTTTTTAAGTGGGAGAACTTGCACAATTGGTGGCTGACTAAATAATTTTTTCCCCCACTGTATATACTGGGATGTAATCCTCCCAATTCTGTAGCGGCAATCATTGAACTAACAACCTAGAATATAGCATAGTCAAGGTGTATGGTTGCTGAGTAATTTCTTTAATCTCACATTTGACTAGGACTACCTATTAAAATGTCTTGCATAACTAAGACACACACAGACACACACAGACACCCTTGTTCACCTGCCGCTGCGAATAGAGGTGGGTGGAGAGGTAGCGGAAAGAGGGGAGGGTGCAAAGAGAGGGAGAGGTGAAAAGATAGGAGTGGAGAGAGGAAAGAGGGGGAGAGGGGAAAAGAAAGAGGGAACAGGGAGGGGGTGAGGAGAGGGAAGGGTGTTTAATTAGTGTCAGTATATAAGTCCCTCTGGACTGTGTTAATTACTGATTAACATGTAGATGTAATTAATTACCTGACTGAGAGTTCATAAAATGTTTCATTTAACGTCTCCCTCCTGCTTTAAAGGCCCTGTCTCTCTCACACACAGCCAACAGGTAGGTTAGGTGATGGTGGGGGTGAGTGTGCATGTGTGTGTGCTCTCTCTCTCACACACAAAAGTAGCGGACAGGTACAATAGGTGTTTGTGTGTGTGTGTGTGTGTGTGTGTGTGTGTGTGTGTGTGTGTGTGTGTGTATGTGTGTGTGTGATGCTGGGTGCTCGGTAATTGGTACTTGGTTATTAAAATATGACCCAGCGGGTCAGATCAGAAGACTGGAGGCGTAGTTTAGTAGGGGCGTGGCTTTTAGATACTGTAGTTCTGTTTAGCCACCCATGAGAGTAAATGTAATTCATGTTCATCTGTTCTGTTGCATAGTTATCACATATTAAGGTTGAACATTTACATTTTTGGAGCGTCAATGACACTTACAGAAGTGTATGAGTTTCCTAAAAGCCTGTGTAAATCCCATTGATGGGATACAATAAGGTGGTATACCTTATTTTAATAAGTAATAAATCATTTAAAGATTATAGAAGAATGTGTAAAACAATTTATTATTGAAATTTGAATTTGCAGTATATCAATTTAACATGATGAACAGAAATGACATTTACTCTCACGGGTGGCCAATAAGATCTAGCCAAAAAGCCACGCCCCTAAGAAGCCACACCTGCTGAAAATAACCTAAGGATTATATTAAAAAAGACCCAGCTGCTAGGTCAACCCAGCATGAGAGTAAAAAATACCCAACTGATGGTTAAATTAACCCATGTTTGGGTAATCCCAACTACCCAACATGTTGGATTATTCACGCAACCCACTGGCTGGGTCAAAATAACCCAACATGTGTTCTGTCCACTATATAACAAGGGCTGGGTTACCAAATAACCCAAATTATTTTTTTAGAGTGAACACACATGCAGCAGACAGGTAGTACTGTGTGTGTGCTCTCTCTCTCTCTACACACACAAAAACGTGGAGTTGTCATCTGTTCTAATTGATCTCCTCCTAAAGAACATGTTTGCTTTTTATTCTCTTTCTATTTTTCACAGTAAAATAGTGGCTGGTCGTTTTTACATTTTCCTTCTTGTTTTCTGTCTCTTTTAGTTTGGGTCGAAAGTGCATTAGCTTCTGAACAGACTAATGTTGGTTCGATTCTCAATCAATAGCACTCCAGTCCTAAAGCAACTCCATTCTGTGACAAGAAAAGGCTGGCGAGGGGATGTGTTTGTAAACATCGCCATGGTAACGGCTGGCGCTATGACATGGGAGCAGAACTCATAGAAGGCCCAAAGTCTCTGAGACTACCTCATAAGTAGAGCACTTTGACTACATACAGTATAGCCTTTATGTTGCAGAAACTGGTAATGGGTTACACACACACACACACACACACACACACACACACACACACACACACACACACACACACACACACACACAGACACACACACAAACACACACACAAACACACACACACCCCACGCACACACCCTCAGATACAGACCCTCCCAGACTGAACAGAGAAAACGGTATGTCAATGTGATCTTTAAGACAACAGGAACAGCATGGTATAGACTTCGATATGGTACCAGGACCCATTGATTTCTGTTCTCATTGTCTTGTTGATTCTGGTCTGTTTTGTCTGGTTTCTAATGAGAATCAATCAGCATTAACATGTGTAAATGGAACATGAGGCCACTGTACTGAGAGCCTATTGTCT
>NW_028160829.1:0-19016 GCF_964263955.1 Coregonus lavaretus
GAGAGAGAGAGAGAAGAGAGAGAGAGAGAGAGAGAGAGAGAGAGAGGAGAGAGAGAGAGAGGGAGAGAGAGAGGGAGGGAGAGGGAGAGGGAGAGGGAGAGGGAGAGGGAGAGGGAGAGAGAGAGAGAGGGAGAGAGAGAGAGGGAGAGAGAGAGAGGGAGAGAGAGAGATGTGTGTTGGTATAGAGATAAACAGACTGCTGCAACCTTGTACATGCCTTTTGATTAAGCTGTGAAGCAGTGCATAGCATTGGTGATGTCAAAGGCAGGTGGTGTATTTAAAATTTAAAAAAAACATTTTAGCATGTCGTTAGCTTTTAACTTTTTTTGATTACATAAATGCTACAAAATTCACACAAAAAAAGTGACATTAGCTGATGAAGATTATCTCATAGAACAAAACATATCAACAATACCATTGTTTTCAATTAACTCCGCAAGTCTTCCAACTATTTACTTTCTCTTTATAACCACCATCATTTTGGCACCAAAACATTTACAACAAAGACATATCGATATTGTAAAAATAAATAAAAGTGTGTAAGAATGATATTTCATGCTGAAACCCTCATATTGAACACCAATGGTATTCACTAAATTAATGGTTTATATTTAGGAAAATGTTTTACAGCTTTGTCACTCTCTTTTTTTATTTTTAAATCATCTTATTCAATTATTTCCTATATTTTACGCATGATAAGGCCACACAGAGGGCCAGAGATTATTTCAGACACCTGTGATAATCTGGAGTACCCAAAAGGGCCACTAGATGTCTTGTAATAATTTACATAAAATCCTTGAAAGTTACCCAAATTCTGGTAGTTTACTGGTAAACTTTGAACGTTTCCAGTAATACACCCTCCGTTTGCAACCCTAATCTTGTGAACGTCTCAAGCTAACATCGCTATAAAGTTGACAACAGATATAATAATCACATTTCACCTCACGTCTTCACATACCTGGTGAAGATGCCCATCTGCACGACATGGAGTCAATCAGTCCCTCCTCTGTTCATCCCAGATATCAGCCTGTCTCCACCAGGGTTAACCAGTGGGTTCCTCGTGTCATCTCTGTACCAGGAGTAGCTGAAGACCTGTGTGGCCGTTGACCCAATCACCACAAACAGTAGAGTCAGCCCAGCCCAGACCAGGTGTCCATTTAGGAAGTACTTCACTGCTAGTCCCACATCGGTCACAATGTCCACCAGGTAAAAGCCCAGTCCTATGAGGGTACAGACCCATCGTGCTTTAGTGAACTCAGAGTCTGTTTGAAGCATGTTTGCTGGTCAGGTTTCACTTAACTGAAAATCCTAACTTCCACTTAAATCAAATGTTCAGTTAGTCTCCCAGTGAAATCAATTCATGAGTAAGTGGAAATTGGTTTGCTAGATGTTGTGGGTGGTTGGCTGAGCTCGTTTTGGGAGTTGGTGGTTCTGGACTGGTTGCCTCAATTAACAATGTTCCGACAGGTCTGAGATTTCCGAGACTACCCTGTCCCCAAGAAGGTTTGAGATGACAAGATCATCATACCCTGTAAATGTATAGAAAAGTACAGAATATTATTAGGACAAAGAATCTGATATATAAGTATAATTTAGTCACATGCATAATTGTGACACCATGACACTATTCACAGATAAATAACATTTAAACATTCAAATCCATACGTTGCCGTGACTGTATATTCATTCAGATGATGTGGCCTGCTTCCCTGATTTTCCAATGCCCTTTCCCTGCTCTTTTCTCATCATAAAGAGAGATTAGGTAAGATAATAGACAAATAGAGGTAAGGTACTAGACTGCTGATAACATGTCCTGCCTAACAGCACTAATACACAGAGCTAATCAATCCGTTCATCTAACAGATGAGCTCTCCCTCCCTGTCATGCACAATTACATAACCTCCCGTAGGAAGGAGCTACTTGTTCGGTTTCTCTGGGTTTTGTCTTTTTCAAAGTAAAGCCTTTTCAAACACAGCAACCAAATGGCAAGTCACTTTTTCACTGAAGGCCTACTTCTTCTGTCGAAAGTTCATTCAACAGTGCTCTTTATCATGCTAGTCAACCATCTGTCTCTCACTTCTCACCACATTTACAAGTTCCTCAATCATTCTAACTCTTATCACTAGAAGTTGTCAGAACTTAGATTTTACTCAAAGTGATAAAAGACATAAGATCAGTCAAGTGAAACAGTAAATATTAATAGAACTAACGCATACCGGTACTCACTGGTGTCGTCACTACTCCAACTCTGCAGTCAAGTGACCAGGGCACACGACTCCAAAGTCTCTTTTCTAGAGCTCCACCCTAGTGGTGTCAACTGTAACCAACACCTAGCAAGCAATCATATGACATAATAGATTCATCACCTGTGTGTGTGTGTGTGTGTGCGTGGTAGACCAGTGACATGTGAGTTGACTCGTGTGTGAGTGTGTGTGTGTGTGTGTGTGTGTGGCCACTGTACTAACAATGTGTGTGTGTGTGTGTGTGTGTGTGTGTGTGTGTGTGTGTGTGTGTGTGTGTGTGTGTGTGTGTGTGTGTGTGTGTGTGTGTGTGTGTGTGGCCACTGTACTAACAATTCACTTTTGGGAAACTTTTGTCTCAGCACCCCATTTCCCATTTCATGTTCACACACAGACAGACACACACGAGTCACACACACGAGTCAACTCACGTCAATGGTCTACTGCACACACCACAAAGGGAAGTACACATTCTCAAAATTGTGGAGATTCCGTTTCAGGGTTTGGTGTGCCAATGATGTCACTCATCACGCATTCTAAGAATTCTTTCAGAGCGTCGGTGCACGTGTGTGTTTGGGTGTGTGTACTTTGTGTGTACTTTGTGTGTACTTTGTGTGTACTTTGTGTGTACTTTGTGTGTACAAAGGGAGTCCAAGAAAGAGATGAATCAGTGAGTTAGAATAAATCATACATTAAGTGTACTTGAGTAAAATCACACAATGTTCTCACAGGGTTCATCAAGACCTAGTGCTGAGCGATTAGTGCTTTTTGAGGTCGGTTCGGTTTCGGTTCGACTATAATTTTTTTTTTTTAAAGTTTTTGATTTCATTTTCGATCATTTTTTAAAACATGAAATGCACTATGCATTATGTGGGATGAATGCTGTAACAACACAGAATACAACTATTAATAAAAGTCCCATGATGGTAGTGACTGGCCATTATTATCACTTAGTAACCATCATTTATTCACTTTACTTTACTTTAATAAGATATTTCAGTTGTTGTGGATATTACATTAGTTTTATTTGCTGACTTTATTATTTCATTCCAAGTCATAATCTCATCTCTACAGAGCTGCTGCCTATACTATCTGACTAAATCACTATTTTAGTAGTTCTTCAAAGTAAATAAGACGTACTTTTATAACTGCTGATTACCAACTATCAATCACTTAGATCATGTATTTTCAGATAGAGATACCTCGCCAAGCAACAGCTGCTCTCTATATCCCCTCATGATTACACCTTCTTGTCTCCCTCTCTGTGTGTGCCCCACACTAACTAAGAAACACGGACCGGACAAGTAGGCACGCAATGGATTATGGTCATTGTAGTTAATTATCATGTTTTATGCACTAAATATAATAGAATACTGGCCTATTGAAAACTACAACTCCCTACTACATCGCACAGTTCAGGATGGATCTGATTTATCTCTAGAGAAACTGTGCAATGTGCGCATTCAGCTCACAGAAAAATTATATGAAAGGGAATTAAACTAATTTAACCGTGTTAGATTAATTTGGATTTTAAGAATAATGACTAAAGGATTTCACCCCAAATACAGTATAAATGTTGGAATTATCATGTAGTGTCAACCCACTAACAGAAGGGGCGGTACTAAACATTCAAGGGTGAAGGCGGAAACTGTTTAGAAAAGTCACCTAAAGGTGAGAGGAGTCAAGTTCAGAAGGTATAAAATCGTATGTTTGTGTCTTTGGCGCCAGAGCTCTCCATGAATAAATATACAGATAAATACTTGTGGGTTGTGGACCTTGAATCATTGATGATTAAAACCAGAGCCTTACAACCTCTGGTAATGATTCAAGCTTAGGTTGAATTAGAGATAGAAATTCACATGACAAACCGACTTTGGTTAATTGGTTTAAAAACGGAAAAATAACCGACATATCAAGACCATACTGCAGTGCGTTTTCACCATTCTGCCCTTCAAATGCAGGAGCATGTATATTGTCTGTTGGTCTGTCTGGTCTGTCTGTCTGTCTGTCTGTCTGTCTGTCTGTCTGTCTGTCTGTCTGTCTGTCTGTCTGTCTGTCTGTCTGTCTGTCTGTCTGTCTGTCTGTCTGTCTGTCTGTCTGTCTGTCTGTCTGTCTGTCTGTCTGTCTGTCGTTCTGTCTGTCTGTCATTCTGTCTGTCTGTCTGTCTGTCTGTCTGTCGTTCTGTCTGTCTGTCGTTCAGTCTGTCTGTCGTTCTGTCTGTCTGTCTGTCTGTCGTTCTGTCTGTCTGTCTGTTCGTTTGTCTGTCTGTCTGTCTGTCTGTCTGTCTGTCTGTCTGTCTGTCTGTCTGTCTGTCTGTCTGTCTGTCTGTCTGTCTGTCTGTCTGTCTGTCTGTCTGTCTGTCTGTCTGTCTGTCTGTCTGTCTGGTCTGTCTGTCTGTCTGTCTGTCTGTCTGTCTGTCTGTCTGTCTGTCGTTCTGTCTGTCTGTCGTTCTGTCTGTCTGTCATTCTGTCTGTCTGTCTGTCTGTCTGTCTGTCTGTCTGTCTGTCTGTCTGTCGTTCTGTCTGTCTGTCGTTCTGTCTGTCTGTCGTTCTGTCTGTCTGTCTGTCGTTCTGTCTGTCTGTCTGTTCGTTTGTCTGTCTGTCTGTCTGTCTGTCTGTCTGTCTGTCTGTCTGTCTGTCTGTCTGTCTGTCTGTCTGTCTGTCTGTCTGTCTGTCTGTCATTCTGTCTGTCTGTCTGTCTGTCTGTCTGTCTGTCTGTCTGTCGTTCTGTCTGTCTGTCGTTCTGTCTGTCTGTCGTTCTGTCTGTCTGTCTGTCTGTCTGTCGTTCTGTCTGTCTGTCTGTTCGTTTGTCTGTCTGTCTGTCTGTCTGTCTGTCTGTCGTTCTGTCTGTCTGTCGTTCTGTCTGTCTGTCTGCCTATCAGTCTGTCACTGGTCTGTCTCTCTGGTCTGTGTCTCTTAACACTGTTAATTTCTGAGATATTATTCTCCAAGGATCTGACCCTAATTAGTTTGAAGGAAATTAAAGAGCAAACTTAAAGTATTGCACAACTCAACAACACTACTTTATTCAAATGTGGGTTGTTCTAATCTACTCAAATGCACCTTTTTCTGGGTCACACAGAAGACACAGTTCAGTATTGTAACACCTATTCTAACCACAGGTTCTAGGCCAATTTATAGGGAAACAGTCAGATGTCCAACAGGATCTATAAAACAGGCAGATATATCCATTTTTAAAAAGCAAAATGGTTGCTCTCACCCAAATACACTTGTACAGAGACAGTGAAGCACAAACTCCACTCTCACCTAAACAAGTCTAAGGGGGTCGTCACTAGTTAGAGTCCCAGGGGAAACACTGATCAAAGCTATGGTTCCTAACCTGTCACAACCCTGTTAATTGGACTGCTCAACTCCTTCGTCCTCTCTCACCATCCTTTCTCGTCTCCTTTTGAAAAAGGTGAAAGGGAATCGAGGAGAGGCGGCGAGGAGAGGGAACGTGGGTAAAAATGCACTTGCATGAAAAGAGACTCCTTCTTCATTTGCGTGTCATCAGGCAAATGACGTTTACAGGGGTGGATCCCAAAATAAATGTGTAAAGTGATAAGATTAAGTTAGTTGTGCAAGTCATTTTATAGATCAATGATAAGTAGCCTGTTGTTGCAGCCTTACCGCACAAATGGAAGAGGAAAGTGGAAGGGGGAGAAAGTAAGGAACTTGTCTGTCGGCCTTGCATTAAAGAACATAATTGGTTAAGGAAAACTGTGAAAAATAAAAAAGTATACCAGTTTCATTTAAGGACCAAAGGATTGACAGCCCTCCCATATAGATTGCAAAATAGTTGGGAAGAGATTTTTGACGTACCGATCCCATGGCATAGTGTTTATGAACTGATACGCAAAACGACACCGGATTCAAAACTTAGAATCTTTCAATATAAATTACTATGTAAAATTCTTGCTACCAATAGAATGTTATTTATATGGGGGATACAATCTTCCCAGCTCTGCAGATTTTGCTGCGAAGAGACAGAATCATTAGATCATTTGTTTTGGTACTGTCCATTTGTAGCTTGTTTTTGGACACAGGTCCAGGAATGGCTAAAGGATTGCAATATTTACCTGGAGCTAACCTTGCAGATAGCATTACTGGGTGATCTGATAAGTCATAGTCAATCGATCAATAATATAATAATAATTTTAGTAAAAATGTTTATTTTCAATTCACAATCTGTAGAAACAATGAGAATAGAAAGGTTCAGAACATTTGTAAAACATCACAGTACAGTTGAAAAATATATGGCAAATAGAAATCCAATATGGATGGTGTTAAGAGATAGATGGGAGTGTCACGCTCTGGTTCCGGGACTTGGTATTTTAGCCAGAGTGTGTTTAGTATTGTTGTGTTTGGGTTGGTTGGGTGGTTATTGGTTGTTTCTGTGTTTGGTTGAGTGACTCCCAATCAGTGGTAACGAGTGTCAGCTGTCGGCTCGTTATCTCTGATTGGGAGCCATATTTAAACTGTCATTGTTCACCTTGGGGTTGTGGGTTTTTGTTCTATGTTCAGTCGGTGTAACTGAGGACGTCACGGATCGTGTTTTGTTTTGTCGTGTGTTTCTACATTAAAATCATCATGTTCACTCCCAACGCTGCGCTTTGGTCGTACTTCATTGGCGCCCGTGACAGAAAAACCCACCACACAAAGGAGAAAACATACAGAATATATATGGCTCCCAATCAGAGATAACGAGCCGACAGCTGACACTCGTTACCTCCGATTGGGAGTCATCGACCAATCACCACATGACACAAACAAAATGAAACTCACCCATCCCCAACACCACCAAATGAAATACACCCAAACACATGAAAATGAACAACCCTGGCTCAAATTAAACGTCCATAGAGCCAGAGTGTCACAGTACCCCCCCCTAAAGGTGCGAACTCCGGGCGCACCAACATCAGGACTAGGGGAGGGTCTGGGTGGGCGTCTGTCCATGGTGGCGGCTCTGGCCCCGGTCGTGATCCCCACCCCACCACAGTCACAACCTGCTTCGGTAGCCTCCTCCTAATGACCACCCTCCACCTAACCCCACCTGGACTAAGGGGCAACCCCGGACTAAGGGGCAGCATCGGCCTAAGGGGCAGCACCGGGATAAGGGGCAGCACCGGGATAAGGGGCAGCACCGGGCTAAGGGACAGCACCGGACTAAGGGGCAGCACCGGACTACGGGGCAGTACCTGACTAGATGGCGGATCCTGGCTGGCTGGCTCTGGCGGATCCTGGCGGGACGGCTCTGGCGGATCCTGGCGAGACGGCTCTGGCGGATCCTGGCGGGACGGCTCTGGCGGATCCAGGCTGGACGGCTCTGGCGGATCCTGGCGGGACGGCTCTGGCGGATCCTGGCTGGACGGCTCTGGCGGATCCTGGCTGGACGGCTCTGGCGGATCCTGGCTGGACGGCTCTGGCGGATCCTGGCTGGACGGCTCTGGCGGATCCTGGCTGGACGGCTCTGGCAGATCCTGGCTGGACGGCTCTGGCAGATCCTGGCTGGACGGCTCTGGCGGATCCTGGCTGGACGGCTCTGGTGGATCCTGGCTGGACGGCTCTGGCGGATCCTGGCTGGACGGCTCTGGCGGATCCTGGCTGGCTGACGGATCTGGCGGATCCTGGCGGGCTGACGGATCTGGCTGCTCATGGCTGGCTGACGGATCTGGCTGCTCATGGCTGGCTGACGGATCTGGCTGCTCATGGCTGGCTGACGGATCTGGCTGCTCATGGCTGGCTGACGGGTCTGGCTGCTCATGGCTGGCTGACGGGTCTGGCTGCTCATGGCTGGCTGACGGATCTGGCTGCTCATGGCTGGCTGACGGATCTGGCTGCTCATGGCTGGCTGACGGGTCTGGCTGCTCATGGTTGGCTGACGGATCTGGCTGCTCATGGCTGGCTGACGGATCTGGCTGCTCATGGCTGGCTGACGGATCTGGCTGCTCATGGCTGGCTGACGGATCTGGCTGCTCATGGCTGGCTGACGGGTCTGGCTGCTCATGGCTGGCTGACGGGTCTGGCTGCTCATGGCTGGCTGACGGATCTGGCTGCTCATGGCTGGCTGACGGATCTGGCTGCTCATGGCTGGCTGACGGGTCTGGCTGCTCATGGCTGGCTGACGGATCTGGCTGCTCATGGCTGGCTGACGGATCTGGCTGCTCATGGCTGGCTGACGGATCTGGCTGCTCATGGCTGGTTGACAGATCTGGCTGCTCATGGCTGGCTGATGGTGCTGGCTGGGAGGCTGGCGGTGGAGGCGGACCCCAGCCTCGGATTGCAGTCATCACCTCCAGCAGGGCGGCTCCCATCTGCAGGAGCTGCTCTTTCTGGTTCCGAACCTGAGCTTCCAGTCTGATATGGGCTGCGTCGGCTCCTGCTGATTCCATAGCAGGTGTATGATTCTGTCTGGCGGAAGGCTCTAGCGGCTCCTGTCTGGCGGAAGGCACTAGCGGCTCCGATCTGGCGGACGGCTCTGAAGGCTCATGGCAGACGGGCGGCTTTGCAGGCTCAGTACAGACGGGCGGCTTATGCAGCGCTTGACAGACGGGCAGTTCAGACGCCATAGGGCCGACAGGCAGTTCAGGCGCCGTTGGGCAGACGGCCAGTTCAGGCGCCGTTGGGCAGACGGCAGACTCTGGCCGACTGGTGACGCACCCCGTAGGATTCGTGCGTGGAGCAGGAACAGGCCGGGCTGGGCTGGCGACGCGCACCTTATCCCTGGTGCGAGTGGCCGGAACAGGCCGGTCCGTACCGGGAACACCCACCACTGGCCTTAACTGGGGATCAAGAACGGACCGGACCAGACTGGGAACACACTTCAGTCTCTCATGCCGTGCCACAACAACTTCCCTCCCTCTACTCGCCAATGGCTCCCGTAATCCGATAGCCTTCTCTCCAGCTCTACCTGTGGCAGCCTCCTGCTGCCCAGGCGCCCAAGCCATGTGCCCCCCCCAAAAAATTTTTTGGGGAGTAACCACGGGCTTCCAGCCTCGACTCCGCGCTTCCTCTTCATACCACCTCCTCTCGGCTGCAGCTGCCTCCAGCTCTTCACGAGGGCGGTGATATTCCTCCTCATACCACCTCCTCTCGGCTGCAGCTGCCTCCAGCTCTTCACGAGGGCGGTGATATTCCTCCGGTTGTGCCCAAGGACCCTTTCCAGCCCGAATCTCCTCCCATGTCCAAAAGTCCTTAGGAGGCTTCCATAAATCCTGCGTAGGTAGGTCCTGTTGCCGCTTGTTACGCCGCTTGGTCCTCTTGTGGTGGGTTATTCTGTCACGATCGCCTGAAGAAGCGGACCAATACGAGGGTGCGTATCGCCGGCCAGGTCCGGTCCATCCCTGTCTCACGCGCCAAGCTAGGGGTGCGCGTCATCAGTTTGGATCCAGCCAGCTGGGTTGGATTGGACCGGGGCCATTACGGGGGGAGTTATGTAGGGTGGTGGTCAAGCCCGGAGCCGGAGCCGCCTCCGAGGAGCAACACCCACCCAGCCCTCCCCTATTTGGGGTTTTGAGGCGCGGTCGCAGTCCGCGCCTTTAGGGGGGGGTACTGTCACGCTCTGGTTCCGGGACTTGGTATTTTAGCCAGAGTGTGTTTAGTATTGTTGTGTTTGGGTTGGTTGGGTGGTTATTGGTTGTTTCTGTGTTTGGTTGAGTGACTCCCAATCAGTGGTAACGAGTGTCAGCTGTCGGCTCGTTATCTCTGATTGGGAGCCATATTTAAACTGTCATTGTTCACCTTGGGGTTGTGGGTTTTTGTTCTATGTTCAGTCGGTGTAACTGAGGACGTCACGGATCGTGTTTTGTTTTGTCGTGTGTTTCTACATTAAAATCATCATGTTCACTCCCAACGCTGCGCTTTGGTCGTACTTCATTGGCGCCCGTGACAGGGAGGTAATGAATAGTTGAAGGATGGGACTAATAACAACTAATAACAAACAATAACAAGATACCTAATAATGTAAGCATACTGTGTCCATAATAAGTATATAGGTTGTAGGTTGGGAGCTTTTGTGAAAGAGCACAGTTAGAAAGATATGGCATATAGAAGCAAACCGGATGGACATCATGAAAATGATCGGAGAGGTTGAGAGTAGAAGAAGTTCAGGAGAAGAAACAAACAAAATATAATTATTGTAAAATTGACTGTGTCCATAGAATGTAGATAGTAGGTATAAGCTGGAAGTAGAGGCCTTAGCATTGTTGTTCACTAGTTTACTCCAAGTAGGGAAAGGGTGGTGGTGTTGGAAAGTAATAAAGGGGAATATATTTTTTAAAGGATATGTATGTGTATGTATGTATGTATGTATATATGTATGTATGTGTGTATGTATATGTGTGTATATATATATATATATATATACACACTGCTAAAAAAAATAAAGGGAACACTAATATAACACATCCTAGATCTGAATGAATGAAATAATCTTATTAAATACTTTTTTATTTACATAGTTGAATGTGCTGACAACAAAATCACACAAAAATTATCAATGGAAATAACATTTATCAACCCATGGAGGTCTGGATTTGGAGTCACCCTCAAAATTAAAGTGGAAAACCACACTACAGGCTGATCCAACTTTGAAGTAATGTCCTTAAAACAAGTCAAAATGAGGCTCAGTAGTGTGTGTGGCCTCCACGTGCCTGTATGACCTCCCTACAATGCCTGGGCATGCTCCTGATGAGGTGGTGGATGGTCTCCTGAGGGATCTCCTCCCAGACCTGGACTAAAGCATCCGCCAACTCCTGGACAGTCTGTGGTGCAACGTGGCGTTGGTGGATGGAGCGAGACATGATGTCCCAGATGTGCTCAATTGGATTCAGGTCTGGGGAACGGGCGGGTCAGTCCATAGCATCAATGCATGGAACTGCTGACACACTCCAGCCACATGAGGTCTAGCAATGTCTTGCATTAGGAGGAACCCAGGGCCAACCGCACCAGCATATGGTCTCACAAGGGGTCTGAGGATCTCATCTCGGTACCTAATGGCAGTCAGGCTACCTCTGGCGAGCACATGGAGGGCTGTGCGGCCCCCCAAAGAAATGCCACCCCACACCATGACTGACCCACCGCCAAACCGGTCATGCTGGAGGATGTTGCAGGCAGCAGAACGTTCTCCACGGCGTCTCCAGACTTTGTCACGTCTGTCACATGTGCTCAGTGTGAACCTGCTTTCATCTGTGAAGAGCACAGGGCGCCAGTGGCGAATTTGCCAATCTTGGTGTTCTCTGGCAAATGCCAAACGTCCTGCACAGGGTTGGGCTGTAAGCACAACCCCCACCTGTGGACGTCGGGCCCTCATACCACCCTCATGGAGTCTGTTTCGGACCGTTTGAGCAGACACATGCACATTTGTGGCCTGCTGGAGGTCATTTTGCAGGGCTCTGGCAGTGCTCCTCCTGCTCCTCCTTGCACAAAGGCGGAGGTAGCAGTCCTGCTGCTGGGTTGTTGCCCTCCTACGGCCTCCTCCACGTCTCCTGATGTACTGGCCTGTCTCCTGGTAGCACCTCCATGCTCTGGACACTACGCTGACAGACACAGCAAACCTTCTTGCCACAGCTCGCATTGATGTGCCATCCTGGATGAGCTGCACTACCTGAGCCACTTGTGTGGGTTGTAGACTCCGTCTCATGCTACCACTAGAGTGAAAGCACCGCCAGCATTCAAAAGTGACCAAAACATCAGCCAGGAAGCATAGGAACTGAGAAGTGGTCTGTGGTCACCACCTGCAAAACCAGTCCTTTATTGGGGGTGTCTTGCTAATTGCCTATAATTTCCACCTGTTGTCTATTCCATTTGCACAACAGCATGTGAAATGTATTGTCAATCAGTGTTGCTTCCTAAGTGGACAGTTTGATTTCACAGAATTGTGATTGACTTGGAGTTACATTGTGTTGTTTAAGTGTTCCCTTTATTTTTTTGAGCAGTGTATATATATGTATGTGTATGTGTATATATATACATATATATATATATATATATATATATATATAAATAAACATGGGGGATTGGAAGTGTTGCAGACAATTACATTGATAGAAGTTACAATCTATCTGCAATATTAAGCTGATCTACCCCCTTAAAATTTTTTAAAAATACAATAAAAAGTAGCCTATTGTTTTTAAGCAGGTCCATGTTTTTCTCCTTTGATGAAGCAGAAGCTGATTCAAAAGGGTGTGTGGCAGATTTCAAAACTCTTCCGCGAAGGACTCGGGTGGGATACACATCACTATCCTCGATGAAAGGTGGCTATCGAGGAGGGGAGGACACTCTTCCGTTTGCCTACTAACGAATTGACATCTCCTCTACCACTTTCACGGAGGAAAGAGGACAGACTTTTGCCCAAATGAGAAAAGGCCTCTGCCTAGGCTATCGTAGGCTATTGTTGTATTTTACAGAACATTATAAGGAAATACTTCATATGGATAGTCCCAAGTAGATGGTTTGTAGATGTTCAATAACTCAACATTTCAACTAACTGTCTACGAAACCCTTATCCTAAACTTTAAAATGAAATGTTTAATCCAAGTATGGTGTCACACTGTGAAACAAATTGCAGATGTATTCCTCTTGAAAACCATTCTCCTCTGTAGGGTATTCAGCGGTTACATTCGCCCACGGTTGGCTGCGTGTGAACTACAATTTTAATGTTTAGAAGCGTCAATAATCATCGCTCTTTAAAGGGTTTTTGAAACATATGCTGATATGCCCCGTATCTTTAAAATCAGCAAAATAAAATATTTCAAATAGAAAAAGATACACTTCCTGTAGCAGTTTAGCACACATCCATACGCTGTGTGCCTCCAGTTGACAAGCTACACTTCCTCCCCAGTTAGCTGACACACAGGTGTTCGGATCACGCTAGATGGCTAATTAGCACAGGTGTTCGGATCACGCTAGATGGCTAATTAGCACAGGTGTTCGGATCACGCTAGATGGCTAATTAGCACAGGTGTTCGGATCACGCTAGATGGCTAATTAGCACAGGTGTTCGGATCACGCTAGATGGCTAATTAGCACAGGTGTTCGGAGCACGCTAGATGGCTAATTAGCACAGGTGTTCGGAGCACGCTAGATGGCTAATTAGCACAGGTGTTCGGAGCACGCTAGATGGCTAATTAGCACAGGTGTTCGGATCACGCTAGATGGCTAATTAGCACAGGTGTTCGGATCACACTAGATGGCTAATTAGCACAGGTGTTCGGAGCACGCTAGATGGCTAATTAGCACAGGTGTTCGGAGCACGCTAGATGGGTAATTAGCACAGGTGTTCGGATCACGCTAGATGGCTAATTAGCACAGGTGTTCGGAGCACGCTAGATGGCTAATTAGCACAGGTGTTTGGAGCACACTAGATAGCTAATTAGCACAGGTGTTCAGAGCAAGCTAGGTGGCTAATTAGCACAGGTGTTCGGAGCACACTAGATGGCTAATTAGCACAGGTGTTCGGAGCACGCTAGGTGGCTAATTAGCACAGGTGTTCGGAGAACGCTAGGTGGCTAATTAGCACAGGTGTTCGGAGCATGCTAGGTGGCTAATTAGCACAGGTGTTCGGAGCACACTAGATAGCTAATTAGCACAGGTGTTCAGAGCACGCTAGGTGGCTAATTAGCACAGGTGTTCGGAGCACGCTAGGTGGCTAATTAGCACAGGTGTTCGGAGCACGCTAGGTGGCTAATTAGCACAGGTGTTCGGAGCACGCTAGGTGGCTAATTAGCACAGGTTTTGGAGCACGCTAGGTGGCTAATTAGCACAGGTGTTCGGAGCACGCTAGGTGGCTAATTAGCACAGGTGTTCGGAGCACGCTAGGTGGCTAATTAGCACAGGTGTTCGGAGCACGCTAGGTGGCTAATTAGCACAGGTGTTTGGAGCACGCTAGGTGGCTAATTAGCACAGGTGTTTGGAGCACGCTAGGTGGCTAATTAGCACAGTTAGAGCTATAACATGGAGACATGGCCGTGTTGGCACACTAACCCTATACAGGGTTATACACTAACCCCTATGTTGGCACACTAACCCTATACAGGGTTATACACTAACCCCTATGTTGGCACACTAACCCTATACAGGGTTATACACTAACCCCTATGTTGGCACACTAACCCTATACAGGGTTATACACTAACCCCTATGTTGGCACACTAACCCTATACAGGGTTATACACTAACCCCTATGTTGGCACACTAACCCTATACAGGGTTATACACTAACCCCTATGTTGGCACACTAACCCTATACAGGGTTATACACTAACCCCTATGTTGGCACACTAACCCTATACAGGTGTGTAGTAATTTAACCTTTTTTTTTTCTCTTATGTTTTCAATGTTTAACATTCAGAACTAGCGTTGGGGCACTTAACAAAAATGCCCATGGCCAGAAGATTGTAGCATTGATAGGCGCTAAAGGTAGTTAGAGTCTATGAATGGGTTAGTATTCATCATGCTCCCTTAATGCACGGAAATAACATGCCTTGGTTGTCTTTTTTTTCTCCACTTATCCAGGAAATCCTGTTAAAGGTTGTGATTGAATATATCTTATCCATGAGATCTTTAAAATGGTTTCGATTGAATATCGCCTGCGCGGTTGTGTAGAGGAAGGCACATAAAACCAATGGTCTCTGCACTCCAGACCTGTAGGGGGCGCTAAACCGCTCAGGCAACGTCTAGCCCTGTGCGTAGGGTTAAAGCCGCTCTACCGGCAACGCGCGTCGGCTGGATCCTCCCACAAGAAGAAGAGTAACTCGCTATTCATTTGCTGGCCCGTGTTTGAGTGTGAGAGAGGAGCAGGAAGAAGACTGGAGCCTTGCTTTAGAGCTGACGAAGACGGACAGATAACAATACCGAATATTTAGTCATACATATTCAGGCTCTGCTTTTGAGTCGCGCCGGCCGCTTAAAGTTCCCTTTTGGAAGCCGTCCAAAATGGGGATCCGCAAAAAGACCAACAAGAACCCGCCGGTGTTGAGCCACGAGTTTATCATCCAGAACCATGCAGATATTGTTTCCTGTGTTGCTATGTTATTCCTCCTCGGGTTGATGTTTGAGGTAGGTCTTAGTCCGCAGGTTGGCGTGGTCTGTGGTGCAATACGAGCTAAGCTTTCCAAATAATGAGCCTTGTAAAGTTACAACGTGTCAACTCAACTGGGGAGAGTAGATGATGCTGAACCGTCACGTCAGCCTCTTGAAAATGGACATGGGCTGATCAACTCTTTCTACGCCACTTCATCTATTGACTAATCTATAGTTTCTCTGCTTTCTAGTGTCTCTATTGTAAAATCCATTTGAGTTGCAGTAGTGTCTTTTTGAGTTGAAAAAGGCGTGTAGTGGCCTAGAGTTATTATAGATGTAAAACTGCCCACCATCTCCATCTGGTTGCTTTATGGTTCCTTTCTAGTCTAGGAGCCACTTGTAAATTTAGAATAATTGGGTCTACCTCGCATTGCAATCGTTGGGGCAACAATGTAACAACTGGAACGCTACATATATTCTGCGATTGTAACATTTTAAGCGGTTACAATGTTGCGGTTTCGCTGGATACAATATTGTAAAAGACAGTCCCACATGGATACTTTTACTAGTGTTGTGCAGCAGCTCAAATGATGACGTCACGGTGGTATGGTAATGAAGAAACCTTCAAAATAAAAGCCTGTTTCAAAACGTTGCAATGTGAGTAACTTTTTAAAATATATTGCATTTGAATCAATAGACAGTAGTGAATTATCAAAACAAAATATGGTTTTATAAACATTTTATAAGACCAATAATGAAAACTATATGTTGACAGTGATATGATGAGAATATTGACTTGTAGAGACGTTTTCTACCCGTCACTGCTAAACTGGGGTGTAAAATATTCAGTAGAGTCTTTACTAACCAAATATGTGTAGTTTGAAGGGGACTGTGTCATAAATACCCATCACCACTTCGCTCTCCACCCCCTCCGTAGCGTCCAATACATTACATACTGATAAGGAACATGTACACACTGTAAATGATTGTGAAGATGACTTAGATAAACAGACGATAATCCAAAACATAGATATAGAACCATTGATAAGCAAGGAAACACTTTGCAGAAATTTGATTAATTTCTGCGGGAAATTCCAAGTGTTTACTCGGACCCTTGATGAATGGGAAAAGTTCCATTTCTCAAAGAGGCGTCAGGAATGTTCAAAGATATAGCAGGGAAGGCTTGTTGCAGCAAACGTAAAGGAATCAAATCCCTACAATTCTTTTTAGGAATCACCACTTTTCCATGAGTTTAAAAAAAGACAGTGAAAACAGGACAGAACCATTGCATAGGGCGGCAGGTAGCTTAGTGGGTAAGAGCGTTGTGCCAGTAACCGAAAGGTCGCTGGTTCTAATCCCCGAGCTGACTAGGTGAAAAATCTGTCGATGTGCCCTTGAGCAAGGCACTTAACCCTAATTGCTCCTGTAAGTCGCTCTGGATAAGAGCGTCTGCTAAATGACTAAAAATGTAATTGCTTCAACAGAGGCTTCACAACAGCGATATGTGACATTATAAAATATTTTGTGAAGGAAATGCTACCTGCTGATTTCTTAGCCAATTATTTCCTCCACATTCAGAGTTTATGCTCTCAAAAAAAAATCTGTTTGACACACTATTGAGTAATTCCAATAACATATATTTGTATTTTATTAAAAGTATATTCATTTAAATCAAAATAAATGCTGGAATGAAAAAATGTCAAATTATCAATTTCTTTTTTTCAAAGGTGGTACCAATGTTGTGAAAAAGTTGTACTGAACTAGTGTGCCAAAAAATTCCATATTCCCAAAGTTTAGCAAGTCTTTGCAGAGGGACTCTTATTTTGAAGGGTAAATCCGAGATCGTGCTACCAGCATCATATCCTGCTGCTAGGAGAACGGTAATGATACTTTTTATGCGCAGATCAAGTGTTACGTGGCAATCACTGGGCGATGGTGAGTGCCGTCATCATTCGCGTGTAACCCCGCTCATTCGAAAAACTAAAATGTTGTATTCAGTAAAAGTCCCAAGAATCGCAATTCCTTTACAAATTGAACCCCTTACGTTTTAAAACAATTAGTGTTTAAAAAAAATGTATTGTTTGGTTTACACTGAATTTTTTATTTTTTTGCATTGCGTTGACTAGAGGCGTTCTGGGAGTTTGAGTTCCTGTGCCTTGATGTGCTGTAGTCACATTGATGACGCAAAACGAGTGTAGCTACTTTATCACAACTGAGTTCTGCAAATGTTATAGTTATGAATCAGTCTTGCCATATTTGTAAAATGTCTGACCTCAAGAAGTCAAGAAGAGTTCATATGAGGGCACATATGTTTTGAAGTCCAAATCCCCAGTTGTCCATTCAGTCTCACCTGTTGTATTGGATTGAATGGTTTGCACACTAAACATGTGTTTCTGTCTATTGTTGTTGACATCAATCTACAACGCTACCTGGTTTATTTTTAGCAGGCTATGCCACAGTAGGCGACCCACAGAGAGGGACAGATAATGAGAAAATCATGTTGTGGTTTGCTTTTAGGCAATGACTCAAATAGAAGCCCCTGGAAGCGGGGCTCTGGTCAAAAGTAGTGCACTATATAGGGAATAGGGTGGCATTTGGGACATAACCCTGTCTAACCAATCCTGTCCCTTGACCCCTCCGTGATGCAGGTCACCTCGAAGGTTGCAGTGCTGTTCATCACTGTCCAATACAACGTTACCATCTCTGCAAACGGTGAGTTTAACTTTATAGTGGCCTCCATATGAACTTTTATCCATTTATTTTTTACTGGGTCAAAAATGTATGCTCAAAATGACGAGGATCCGGTATGGAGGTTGTCTCCACTTCCTCTTTTGCTTTCATAACTTTTTTTTGTGACATTTTATTTAGAATTAATGACAAGGCAAAAATTGCCTCATGACATCTCCATTTCTTATCCACCTTTTCTTCAGTGGCCTGGAACTAGTTTAACTGTTATCCAGTCAGTGTAGAAACTTGACTAGGCGCCCTATAACTAGAATCTACGTGTAGTTCTAGAATCAGAAGGCTTCTCCTGTGGGTTCTAGAATAGAACTCTACTCATATGGCCTTCCACTTCCAGAACACCTTTTCTTTCAGAGCTCTCTTTTTATTTTCTCTCTGTGGCGCAACATTTAGTCTTCCTGATTTATAATGTTCTCCTGTTAGGTTGGCCTGGAAGGATTGGGGCTAGGGTTTAATACAGGCTACGGCATCACAGCCTCTTCTGTGTCCCAAATGGCACCCTATTCCCTATGTAGTGCACTACTTTTAACCAGAGCCCATTGGGTAGTGCACTACATAGGGAATAAGATTAATTAACGTTTTCTACAAACTCCTGTTACAGACTTTCTTAATAGTGGAGCTCCTAACTAATTCTCCTAGCAGTTCTACTTCCTGCTCTACTTTACTCCTAGCAGTTCTACTTCCTGGTCTTCTTAATCCTAGCAGTTCTACTTCCTGGTCTACTTTACTCCTAGCAGTTCTACTTCCTGGTCTACTTTACTCCTAGCAGTTCTACTTCCTGCTCTACTTTAATCCTAGCAGTTCTACTTCCTGGTCTACTTAATCCTAGCAGTTCTACTTCCTGGTCTACTTTACTCCTAGCAGTTGTACTTCCTGCTCTACTTAATCCTAGCAGTTCTACTTCCTGCTCTTCTTTGCTTTATTTAAAGTCATGTACGAGGTGCTGATGGAATGTACTTCATGATGTCAGATTTTATTTGAAGAGCAGATATTGTTGTCAGGCTGCATCCCAAAT
>NW_028160828.1:5000-32500 GCF_964263955.1 Coregonus lavaretus
CCAGATCTCTGACCTCCTCCCTATAGGCTGTCTCATCGTTGTCGGTGATCAGGCCTACCACTGTTGTGTCGTCGGCAAACTTAATGATGGTGTTGGAGTCGTGCCTGGCCGTGCAGTCATGGGTGAACAGAGAGTACAGGAGGGGACTGAGCACGCACCCCTGAGGGGCCCCCGTGTTGAGGATCAGTGTGGCAGATGTGTTGTTACCTACCCTTACCACCTGGGGGCGGCCCGTCAGGAAGTCCAGGATCCAGTTGCAGAGGGAGGTGTTTAGTCCCAGGATCCTTAGCTTAGTGATGAGCTTTGAGGGCACTATGGTGTTGAATGCTGAGCTGTAGTCAATGAATAGCATTCTCACGTAGGTGTTCCTCTTGTCCAGGTGGGAAAGGGCAGTGTGGAGTGCGATAGAGATTGCATCATCTGTGGATCTGTTGGGGCGGTATGCAAATTGGAGTGGGTCTAGGGTTTCTGGGATTATGCTGTTGATGTGAGCCATGACCAGTCTTTCAAAGCACTTCATGGCTACAGACGTCAGTGCCACGGGTCGGTAGTCATTTAGGCAGGTTATCTTAGAGTTCTTGGGCACGGGGACTATGGTGGTCTGCTTGAAACGACACTGTGGGGACGACGGTTCTGTTCCAGCCCAGCAATAACACGCCCGATTCGACTCATCAAATCTAACGAGTTGATCATCAAGTGTGCTGTTGCCGGGCTAGAACAGAACCCTGCACAACCCAGTAGATCAGGGATCAGTGGAGCGACGTTGGCCACCGCTTGGTATGGAGTTTTTGTTTGTTCACCTGAAATGATGCTTTAGTAATAATAGTATACGTGTTACTGTTCAACAATCTGTTGTTGTTTACACTAAGATGATCTCTACACACCAGTTAGCTCATTACATTTAAGTCATTTAGCAGACGCTCTTATCCAGAGCGACTTACAGTTAGTGAGTGCATACATTATTTCATACTGGCCCCACCCCCCCCCCGTGGGAAACGAACCCACAACCCTGGCGTTGCAAGCGCCACGCTCTACCAACTGAGCTACAGGGGATTACATTCTGTTCTTTCTTTAGTGATGAAGTGTTGATGCTTTGAAGTGAAGCGTTTAAACATGGTTTAATTGTTAAACTATTATTCAAAATGAACTATTGTCGTCAATGTTGATTAATCCCGAGGGCTCCCGAGTGGCGCAGCGGGTCTTAAGGCGCTGCATCTCAGTGCTTGAGGCGTCACTACAGACCCCCCCCCTCGTTCGATTCCAGGCTGTATCACAACCGGCCCGTGATTGGGAGTCCCATAGGGCAGCGCACAATTGGCCCAGCGTTGTCCGGGTTTGGCCGGTGTAGGCCGTCATTGTAAATAAGAATTTGTTCTTAACTGGCTTGCCTAGTTAAATAAAAAATAAAATAAAAGATCACAATCCCGCCATAAAGAGGGGAAGGGGTTTCTGTTTCTGAGTTGTATTCTCAAAATCAACACAGCCTTTTTTTGTCTGGTTGTCAGATCTCCAAGCTGTTGTCCTGGATGGTCACTCTCAGCTATGTGAATCCATTTAGCAGCTTATATCATATGGCGAGCATCACCAATGAGTATGATGTCATTACTGGCCTGAAGGGCATCTGTCATCTGAAGCAGGGAATAGATGTTGTTTACATGTTGAGCTGTACGTTCTCCGTTTTAAATGATAGCAGTCGACGACGGATATGAGGCAAACCATATACCAGGTTCTGAACATGCCTTTTAAGTGCTGACGAAATCATTTTTAGTGCAAATCCAACCCTTGTAACATAGGTACAGTATGACAATAAGGAGATGACAGATAGGGTACAGGAGATGACAGTTAGGTTACAGGAGATGACAGTTAGGGCTACAGGAGATGACAGTTAGGCTACAGGAGATGACAGTTAGGCTACAGGAGATGACAGTTAGGCTACAGGAGATGACAGATAGGCTACAGGAGATGACAGTTAGGCTACAGGAGATGACAGTTAGGCAACAGGAGATGACAGTTAGGGCTACAGGAGATGACAGTTAGGCTACAGGAGATGACAGTTAGGCAACAGGAGATGACAGTTAGGCTACAGAAGATGACAGTTAGGCTACAGGAGATGACAGTTAGGCTACAGGAGATGACAGTGAGGCTACGGGAGATGACAGTTAGGGCTACAGGAGATGACAGTTAGGGCTACAGGAGATGACAGTTAGGCTACAGGAGATGACAGTTAGGCTACAGGAGATGACAGTTAGGCTACAGGAGATGACAGATAGGCTACAGGAGATGACAGTTAGGCTACAGGAGATGACAGTTAGGCTACAGGAGATGACAGTTAGGCAACAGGAGATGACAGTTAGGCTACAGAAGATGACAGTTAGGCTACAGGAGATGACAGTTAGGCTACAGGAGATGACAGTTAGGCAACAGGAGATGACAGTTAGGCTACAGAAGATGACAGTTAGGCTACAGGAGATGACAGTTAGGCTACAGGAGATGACAGTTAGGCAACAGGAGATGACAGTTAGGGCTACAGGAGATGACAGTTAGGCTACAGGAGATGACAGTTAGGCAACAGGAGATGACAGTTAGGCTACAGAAGATGACAGTTAGGCTACAGGAGATGACAGTTAGGCTACAGGAGATGATAGTGAGGCTACGGGAGATGACAGTTAGGGCTACAGGAGATGACAGTTAGGCTACAGGAGATGACAGTTAGGCTACAGGAGATGACAGTTAGGCAACAGGAGATGACAGTTAGGCTACAGAAGATGACAGTTAGGCTACAGGAGATGACGGTTAGGCTACAGGAGATGACAGTTAGGCAACAGGAGATGACAGTTAGGGCTACAGGAGATGACAGTTAGGCTACAGGAGATGACAGTTAGGCAACAGGAGATGACAGTTAGGCTACAGAAGATGACAGTTAGGCTACAGGAGATGACAGTTAGGCTACAGGAGATGACAGTTAGGCTACATGAGATGACAGTTAGGGCTACAGGAGATGAGCCTTACAGGTAACATTTCATTTTAGCAACGTTGCTAGCGAAATGATGGCAGTTGTTCCCATAGACAGACAGTACATGGTTGCTCCATGTATCTCTGACCCTGGATCAGCTAGCGACTGGGCTAACACAGCTAACCTTGTAGGTCAATAATAGGCTGTTACATGTTTTGTTTTTTTAAAGGCTTTATAATCGTGAGAGAAATGTAACTGGCTTAGCTAGCTAGTTAGTTATACCTAGGTAGCTAGTTAGTTATACCTAGGTAGCTAGTTAGTTATACCTAGGTAGCTAATTAGTTATACCTAGCTAGCTAGTTAGTTATACCTAGTTAGCTAATTAGTTATACCTAGCTAGCTAGTTAGTTATACCTAGGTAGCTAGTTAGTTATACCTAGGTAGCTAGTTAGTTATACCTAGGTAGCTAATTAGTTATGCCTAGCTAGTTAGTTAGTTATACCTAGGTAGCTAATTAGTTATACCTAGGTAGCTAGTTAGTTATACCTAGGTAGCTAGTTAGTTATACCTAGGTAGCTAGTTAGTTATACCTAGCTAGCTAGTTAGTTATACCTAGGTAGCTAGTTAGTTATACCTAGGTAGCTAATTAGTTATACCTAGCTAGCTAGTTAGATATACCTAGCTAGCTAGTTAGTTATACCTAGGTAGCTAATTAGTTATACCTAGGTAGCTAGTTAGTTATACCTAGGTAGCTAGTTAGTTATACATAGGTAGCTAGTTAGTTATACCTAGGTAGCTAGTTAGTTATACCTAGCTAGTTAGTTAGTTATACCTAGGTAGCTAATTAGTTATACCTAGGTAGCTAGTTAGTTATACCTAGGTAGCTAATTAGTTATACCTAGGTAGCTAGTTAGTTATACCTAGGTAGCTAATTAGTTATACCTAGGTAGCTAGTTAGTTATACCTAGGTAGCTAGTTAGTTATACCTAGGTAGCCAATTAGTTATACCTAGGTAGCTTACAAGGTTTTCTTAAAATGAAAGTCATTGTGGCGAGCTACATCTAGTCCCTCATGCTAGCCTTTACAGCCAAATAACACTTCAGAAACATCAACATTTAACATATTGAATAATGTCAGCTTTGTAGGCCATCATTTCTCCCCTCTCGCTGCAGATCCAGCTCGTCTGCTCAGCTCCGCCCAATTCGTGGTATTTGATTGGTTTAGACGCGTTTGCGAGGCGTCACTGATTTCCTCCAGGTTTCCGATCCCCCATTCCTTTAGCTGATGTCTGCCATATGGAACTTCCCCAGGCTTCCCGTCTTAGGAAAGGAAGCCTGGTACCACCACGAGGCAAGCAGCTCAGACAACAGAGTGGAACCAATACGTTTACGGAGAAACAGAGGAACAGAGAGACACTGGCTGCGCACACACACAGACAGGACAGACAGAGCCTGGTGAATAGAGCCAGTCTAACAGACGGAGAGTATGAGACAGGACAGACAGAGCCTGTTGAATAGAGCCAGTCTAACAGACGGAGAGTATGAGACAGGACAGACAGAGCCTGTTGAATAGAGCCAGTCTAACAGACGGAGAGTATGAGACAGGACAGACAGAGCCTGTTGAATAGAGCCAGTCTAACAGACGGAGAGTATGAGACAGGACAGACAGAGCCTGTTGAATAGAGCCAGTCTAACAGACGGAGAGTATGAGACAGGACAGACAGAGCCTGTTGAATAGAGCCAGTCTAACAGACGGAGAGTATGAGACAGGACAGACAGAGCCTGTTGAATAGAGCCAGTCTAACAGACGGAGAGTATGAGACAGGACAGACAGAGCCTGTTGAATAGAGCCAGTCTAGCAGACGGAGAGTACGAGACAGGACAGAGCCTGTTGAATAGAGCCAGTCTAGCAGACGGAGAGTACGAGACAGGACAGAGCCTGTTGAATAGAGCCAGTCTAACAGACGGAGAGTACGAGACAGGACAGACAGAGCCTGTTGAATAGAGCCAGTCTAACAGACGGAGAGTATGAGACAGGACAGAGCCTGTTGAATAGAGCCAGTCTAACAGACGGAGAGTATGAGACAGGACAGAGAGAGCCTGTTGAATAGAGCCAGTCTAACAGACGGAGAGTATGAGACAGGACAGACAGAGCCTGTTGAATAGAGCCAGTCTAACAGACGGAGAGTACGAGACAGGACAGACAGAGCCTGTTGAATAGAGCCAGTCTAACAGACGGAGAGTATGAGACAGGACAGACAGAGCCTGTTGAATAGAGCCAGTCTAACAGACGGAGAGTACGAGACAGGACAGACAGAGCCTGTTGAATAGAGCCAGTCTAACAGACGGAGAGTACGAGACAGGACAGACAGAGCCTGTTGAATAGAGCCAGTCTAACAGATGGAGAGTATGAGACAGGACAGACAGAGCCTGTTGAATAGAGCCAGTCTAACAGATGGAGAGTATGAGACAGGACAGACAGAGCCTGTTGAATAGAGCCAGTCTAACAGACGGAGAGTATGAGACAGGACAGACAGAGCCTGTTGAATAGAGCCAGTCTAACAGACGGAGAGTATGAGACAGGACAGACAGAGCCTGTTGAATAGAGCCAGTCTAACAGACGGAGAGTACTAGACAGGACAGAGCCTGTTGAATAGAGCCAGTCTAACAGACGGAGAGTACTAGACAGGACAGACACAGCCTGTTGAATAGAGCCAGTCTAACAGACGGAGAGTACGAGACAGGACAGACAGAGCCTGTTGAATAGAGCCAGTCTAACAGATGGAGAGTACTAGACAGGACAGAGCCTGTTGAATAGAGCCAGTCTAACAGATGGAGAGTATGAGACAGGACAGACACGGCCTGTTGAATAGAGCCAGTCTAACAGACGGAGAGTATGAGACAGGACAGACAGAGCCTGTTGAATAGAGCCAGTCTAACAGACGGAGAGTACTAGACAGGACAGAGAGAGCCTGTTGAATAGAGCCAGTCTAACAGACGGAGAGTATGAGACAGGACAGACGGAGCCTGTTGAATAGAGCCAGTCTAACAGACGGAGAGTATGAGACAGGACAGACAGAGCCTGTTGAATAGAGCCAGTCTAACAGACGGAGAGTACTAGACAGGACAGAGAGAGCCTGTTGAATAGAGCCAGTCTAACAGATGGAGAGTACTAGACAGGACAGAGAGAGCCTGTTGAATAGAGCCAGTCTAACAGACGGAGAGTATGAGACAGGACAGAGAGCCTGTTGAATAGAGCCAGTCTAACAGACGGAGAGTATGAGACAGGACAGACAGAGCCTGTTGAATAGAGCCAGTCTAACAGACGGAGAGTACGAGACAGGACAGACAGAGCCTGTTGAAAAGAGCCAGTCTAACAGATGGAGAGTACGAGACAGGACAGAGAGAGCCTGTTGAATAGAGCCAGTCTAACAGATGGAGAGTACGAGACAGGACAGACAGAGCCTGTTGAATAGAGCCAGTCTAACAGACGGAGAGTACTAGACAGGACAGACAGAGCCTGTTGAATAGAGCCAGTCTAACAGATGGAGAGTACGAGACAGGACAGAGAGAGCCTGTTGAATAGAGCCAGTCTAACAGACGGAGAGTTTGAGACAGGACAGACAGAGCCTGTTGAATAGAGCCAGTCTAACAGATGGAGAGTTTGAGACAGGACAGAGAGAGCCTGTTGAATAGAGCCAGTCTAACAGACGGAGAGTTTGAGACAGGACAGACAGAGCCTGTTGAATAGAGCCAGTCTAACAGATGGAGAGTATGAGACAGGACAGACAGAGCCTGTTGAATAGAGCCAGTCTAACAGACGGAGAGTATGAGACAGGACAGAGCCTGTTGAATAGAGCCAGTCTAACAGATGGAGAGTATGAGACAGGACAGACAGAGCCTGGTGAATAGAGCCAGTCTAACAGACGGAGAGTACTAGACAGGACAGACAGAGCCTGTTGAATAGAGCCAGTCTAACAGACGGAGAGTATGAGACAGGACAGATACAGCCTGTTGAATAGAGCCAGTCGAACAGACGGAGAGTATGAGACAGGACAGAGCCTGTTGAATAGAGCCAGTCTAACAGACGGAGAGTATGAGACAGGACAGAGAGCCTGTTGAATAGAGCCAGTCTAACAGACGGAGAGTATGAGACAGGACAGACACAGCCTGGTGAATAGAGCCAGTCTAACAGACGGAGAGTACTAGACAGGACAGACAGAGCCTGTTGAATAGAGCCAGTCTAACAGACGGAGAGTATGAGACAGGACAGACACAGCCTGGTGAATAGAGCCAGTCTAACAGATGGAGAGTATGAGACAGGACAGAGCCTGTTGAATAGAGCCAGTCTAACAGACGGAGAGTATGAGACAGGACAGACAGAGCCTGGTGAATAGAGCCAGTCTAACAGACGGAGAGTATGAGACAGGACAGACAGAGCCTGTTGAATAGAGCCAGTCTAACAGACGGAGAGTATGAGACAGGACAGACAGAGCCTGTTGAATAGAGCCAGTCTAACAGACGGAGAGTATGAGACAGGACAGAGCCTGTTGAATAGAGCCAGTCTAACAGACGGAGAGTACGAGACAGGACAGACAGAGCCTGTTGAATAGAGCCAGTCTAACAGATGGAGAGTATGAGACAGGACAGACAGAGCCTGTTGAATAGAGCCAGTCTAACAGATGGAGAGTATGAGACAGGACAGACAGAGCCTGTTGAATAGAGCCAGTCTAACAGACGGAGAGTACGAGACAGGACAGAGCCTGTTGAATAGAGCCAGTCTAACAGACGGAGAGTATGAGACAGGACAGAGCCTGTTGAATAGAGCCAGTCTAACAGATGGAGAGTATGAGACAGGACAGACAGAGCCTGTTGAATAGAGCCAGTCTAACAGACGGAGAGTACGAGACAGGACAGAGCCTGTTGAATAGAGCCAGTCTAACAGACGGAGAGTATGAGACAGGACAGACAGAGCCTGTTGAATAGAGCCAGTCTAACAGACGGAGAGTACGAGACAGGACAGACAGAGCCTGTTGAATAGAGCCAGTCTAACAGACGGAGAGTATGAGACAGGACAGACAGAGCCTGTTGAATAGAGCCAGTCTAACAGACGGAGAGTATGAGACAGGACAGACAGAGCCTGTTGAATAGAGCCAGTCTAACAGACGGAGAGTATGAGACAGGACAGACAGAGCCTGTTGAATAGAGCCAGTCTAACAGACGGAGAGTATGAGACAGGACAGACAGAGCCTGTTGAATAGAGCCAGTCTAACAGACGGAGAGTACGAGACAGGACAGACAGAGCCTGTTGAATAGAGCCAGTCTAACAGACGGAGAGTATGAGACAGGACAGACAGAGCCTGTTGAATAGAGCCAGTCTAACAGACGGAGAGTATGAGACAGGACAGACAGAGCCTGTTGAATAGAGCCAGTCTAACAGATGGAGAGTATGAGACAGGACAGACAGAGCCTGTTGAATAGAGTCAGTCTAACAGACGGAGAGTATGAGACAGGACAGACAGAGCCTGTTGAATAGAGCCAGTCTAACAGATGGAGAGTATGAGACAGGACAGACAGAGCCTGTTGAATAGAGCCAGTCTAACAGACGGAGAGTATGAGACAGGACAGACAGAGCCTGTTGAATAGAGCCAGTCTAACAGACGGAGAGTATGAGACAGGACAGACAGAGCCTGGTGAATAGAGCCAGTCTAACAGACGGAGAGTACGAGACAGGACATACAGAGCCTGTTGAATAGAGCCAGTCTAACAGACAGAGAGTATGAGACAGGACAGACAGAGCCTGTTGAATAGAGCCAGTCTAACAGACGGAGAGTACGAGACAGGACAGACACAGCCTGTTGAATAGAGCCAGTCTAACAGACGGAGAGTATGAGACAGGACAGACAGAGCCTGTTGAATAGAGCCAGTCTAACAGACGGAGAGTACTAGACAGGACAGACACAGCCTGTTGAATAGAGCCAGTCTAACAGACGGAGAGTATGAGACAGGACAGACAGAGCCTGTTGAATAGAGCCAGTCTAACAGACGGAGAGTATGAGACAGGACAGACACAGCCTGGTGAATAGAGCCAGTCTAACAGATGGAGAGTACGAGACAGGACAGACAGAGCCTGTTGAATAGAGCCAGTCTAACAGACGGAGAGTACGAGACAGGACAGACAGAGCCTGTTGAATAGAGCCAGTCTAACAGACGGAGAGTATGAGACAGGACAGACAGAGCCTGTTGAATAGAGCCAGTCTAACAGACGGAGAGTATGAGACAGGACAGACACAGCCTGGTGAATGGAGCCAGTCTAACAGACGGAGAGTATGAGACAGGACAGACGGAGCCTGTTGAATAGAGCCAGTCTAACAGACGGAGAGTACTAGACAGGACAGAGCCTGTTGAATAGAGCCAGTCTAACAGACGGAGAGTACTAGACAGGACAGACACAGCCTGTTGAATAGAGCCAGTCTAACAGACGGAGAGTATGAGACAGGACAGACAGAGCCTGTTGAATAGAGCCAGTCTAACAGACGGAGAGTACGAGACAGGACAGAGCCTGTTGAATAGAGCCAGTCTAACAGACGGAGAGTATGAGACAGGACAGACAGAGCCTGTTGAATAGAGCCAGTCTAACAGATGGAGAGTACGAGACAGGACAGACAGAGCCTGTTGAATAGAGCCAGTCTAACAGACGGAGAGTATGAGACAGGACAGAGCCTGTTGAATAGAGCCAGTCTAACAGACGGAGAGTATGAGACAGGACAGACAGAGCCTGTTGAATAGAGCCAGTCTAACAGACGGAGAGTACGAGACAGGACAGACAGAGCCTGTTGAATAGAGCCAGTCTAACAGACGGAGAGTACGAGACAGGACAGACAGAGCCTGATGAATAGAGCCAGTCTAACAGACGGAGAGTATGAGACAGGACAGACAGAGCCTGTTGAATAGAGCCAGTCTAACAGACGGAGAGTACTAGACAGGACAGACAGAGCCTGTTGAATAGAGCCAGTCTAACAGATGGAGAGTACTAGACAGGACAGACAGAGCCTGTTGAATAGAGCCAGTCTAACATACGGAGAGTACGAGACAGGACAGAGAGAGCCTGTTGAATAGAGCCAGTCTAACAGATGGAGAGTATGAGACAGGACAGAGAGAGCCTGTTGAATAGAACCAGTCTAACAGATGGAGAGTATGAGACAGGACAGACAGAGCCTGTTGAATAGAGCCAGTCTAACAGACAGAGAGTACGAGACAGGACAGAGCCTGTTGAATAGAGCCAGTCTAACAGACGGAGAGTATGAGACAGGACAGACAGAGCCTGTTGAATAGAGCCAGTCTAACAGACGGAGAGTACGAGACAGGACAGACAGAGCCTGTTGAATAGAGCCAGTCTAACAGACGGAGAGTATCAGACAGGACAGACAGAGCCTGTTGAATAGAGCCAGTCTAACAGACGGAGAGTACGAGACAGGACAGACAGAGCCTGTTGAATAGAGCCAGTCTAACAGATGGAGAGTACGAGACAGGACAGACAGAGCCTGTTGAATAGAGCCAGTCTAACAGACGGAGAGTATGAGACAGGACAGAGACAGCCTGTTGAATAGAGCCAGTCTAACAGACGGAGAGTATGAGACAGGACAGAGACAGCCTGTTGAATAGGGCCAGTCTAACAGACGGAGAGTATGAGACAGGACAGACACAGCCTGGTGAATAGAGCCAGTCTAACAGATGGAGAGTATGAGACAGGACAGAGCCTGTTGAATAGAGCCAGTCTAACAGACGGAGAGTACGAGACAGGACAGAGAGAGCCTGTTGAATAGAGCCAGTCTAACAGACGGAGAGTACGAGACAGGACAGACAGAGCCTGTTGAATAGAGCCAGTCTAACAGATGGAGAGTACGAGACAGGACAGAGAGAGCCTGGTGAATAGAGTTTGCCAGTCATTAGCCATCTGTCTATCAACAGAACCCTGCTAACAAATCCAGACGACACAACTTCCTGTCTATTAAATTTAAAAAATAATGTTTCAATTTTCTAGACTGTCATACTTTTCCATTGAACTCGTCTTGTAGCTCTCCCTTAAACTACAAGCTTAAGCCCACAAAACTACATTAGTGTGTGTTCATGCGTGTGGTCTTGTATTCATGCGTGTTGTTGTGTATTCATGCGTGTGGTCGTGTATTCATGCGTGTGGTCGTGTGTTCATGCGTGTTGTCGTGTGTTCATGTGTGTGGTCGTGTGTTCATGCGTGTGGTCGTGTATTCATGCGTGTTGTCGTGTATTCATGCGTGTGGTTGTGTGTTCATGCGTGTTGTCGTGTATTCATGCGTGTTGTCGTGTGTTCATGCGTGTTGTCGTGTATTCATGCGTGTTGTCGTGTATTCATGCGTGTGTTTATGCGTGTATGTCATGACTCATGCCCAGCAGTCTACACGTTTCACTGGATATATGCATTCGGAAAGTATTCAGACCCCTTGACTTTTTTACACATTTTGTTACGTTACAGCCTTATTCTAAAATGGATTCAATAGTTTTTTCCCCCTTATCAATCTACACACAATACCCCATAATGACAAAGCAAAAGTTTGTAGAAATGTTTGCTAATTTATTTAAAATAAAAAACTGAAATATGACATTTACATACACTACCGGTCAAAAGATTTAGAACACCTACTCATTCAAGGGTTTTTCTTTATTTGTACTATTTTCTACATTGTAGAATAATAGTGAAGACATCAAAACTATGAAATAACACATATGGAATCATGTAGTAACCAAAAAAGTGTTAAACAAATCTAAATACACTGCTCAAAAAAATAAAGGGAACACTTAAACAAAACAATGTAACATGGTCCTCTGTAGCTCAGCTGGTAGAGCACGGCGCTTGTAACGCCAAGGTAGTGGGTTCGATCCCCGGGACCACCCATACAAAAAAAAAAAAAAAAATGTATGAATGCATGACTGTAAGTCGCTTTGGATAAAAGCGTCTGCTAAATGGCATATTATTATTATTTTATTATAACTCCAAGTCAGTCACACTTCTGTGAAATCAAACTGTCCACTTAGGAAGCAACACTGATTGACAATAAATGTCACATGCTGTTGTGCAAATGGAATAGACAACAGGTGGAAATTATAGGCAATTAGCAAGACACCCCCAATAAAGGACTGGTTCTGCAGGTGGTGACCACAGACCACTTCTCAGTTCCTATGCTTCCTGGCTGATGTTTTGGTCACTTTTGAATGCTGGCGGTGCTTTCACTCTAGTGGTAGCATGAGACGGAGTCTACAACCTACACAAGTGGCTCAGGTAGTGCAGCTCATCCAGGATGGCACATCAATGCGAGCTGTGGCAAGAAGGTTGGCTGTGTCTGTCAGCGTAGTGTCCAGAGCATGGAGGCGCTACCAGGAGACAGGCCAGTACATCAGGAGACGTGGAGGAGGCCGTAGGAGGGCAACAACCCAGCAGCAGGACCGCTACCTCCGCCTTTGTGCAAGGAGGAGCAGGAGGAGCACTGCCAGAGCCCTGAAAAATGACCTCCAGCAGGCCACAAATGTGCATGTGTCTGCTCAAACGGTCAGAAACAGACTCCATGAGGGTGGTATGAGGGCCCGACGTCCACAGGTGGGGGTTGTGCTTACAGCCCAACACCGTGCAGGACGTTTGGCATTTGCCAGAGAACACCAAGATTGGCAATTTCGCCACTGGCGCCCTGTGCTCTTCACAGATGAAAGCAGGTTCACACTGAGCACATGTGACAGACGTGACAGAGTCTGGAGACGCCATGGAGAACGTTCTGCTGCCTGCAACATCCTCCAGCATGACCGGTTTGGCGGTGGGTCAGTCATGGTGTGGGGTGGCATTTCTTTGGGGGGCCGCACAGCCCTCCATGTGCTCGCCAGAGGTAGCCTGACTGCCATTAGGTACCGAGATGAGATCCTCAGACCCCTTGTGAGACCATATGCTGGTGCGGTTGGCCCTGGGTTCCTCCTAATGCAAGACAATGCTAGACCTCATGTGGCTGGAGTGTGTCAGCAGTTCCTGCAAGAGGAAGGCATTGATGCTATGGACTGGCCCGCCCATTCCCCAGACCTGAATCCAATTGAGCACATCTGGGACATCATGTCTCGCTCCATCCACCAACGCCACGTTGCACCACAGACCGTCCAGGAGTTGGCGGATGCTTTAGTCCAGGTCTGGGAGGAGATCCCTCAGGAGACCTTCCGCCACCTCATCAGGAGCATGCCAAGGCGTTGTAGGGAGGTCATACAGGCACGTGGAGGCCACACACACTACTGAGCCTCATTTTGACTTGTTTTAAGGACATTACATCAAAGTTGGATCAGCCTGTAGTGTGGTTTTCCACTTTAATTTTGAGGGTGACTCCAAATCCAGACCTCCATGGGATGATACATTTGATTTCCATTGATAATTTTTGTGTGATTTTGTTGTCAGCACATTCAACTATGTAAAGAAAAAAGTATTTAATAAGATTATTTCATTCATTCAGATCTAGGATGTGTTATTTTAGTGTTCCCTTTATTTTTTTGAGCAGTGTATATTGGTTGAGGTCGGGGGATTGTGGATGCCAGGTCATCTGATGCAGCACTCCATCACTCTCCTTCTTGGTCAAATAGCCCTTACACAGCCTGGAGGTGTGTTGGGTCATTGTCCTGTTGAAAAACAAATGATAGTCCCACTAAGCCCAAACCAGATGGGATGGCGTATTGCTACAGAATGCTGTGGTAGCCATGCTGGTTAAGTGTGCCTTGAATTCTAAATAAATCACAGACAGTGTTACCAGCAAAGCACCCCCACACCCCCACACCATAACACCTCCTCCTCCATGCTTTACGGTGGGAAATACACATGCGGAGATCATCAGTTCACCCACACGCGTCTCACAAAGACACGGCGGTTGGAACCAAAAATCTCAAATTTGGACAAATGTCCACCGGTCTAATGTTCATTGCTCGTGTTTCTTGGCCCAAGCAAGTCTCTTCTTCTTATTGGTGTCCTTTAGTAGTGGTTTCTTTGCAGCAATTCGACCATGAAGGTCTGATTCACACAGTCTCCTCTGAACAGTTGATGTTGAGATGTGTCTGTTACTTGAACTCTGTGAAGCATTTATTTGGGCTGCAATTTCTGAGGCTGGTAACTCTAATGAACTTATCCTCTGCAGCAGAGGTAACTCTGGGTCTTCCATTCCTGTGGCGGTCCTCATGAGAGCCAGTTTCATCATAGCGCTTCATGGTTTTTGCGACTGCACTTGAAGAAACTTTAAAAGTTCTTGACATTTTCCGTATTGACTGACCTTCATGTCTTAAAGTAATGATGGACTGTCGTTTCTCTTTGCTTTGAGCTGTTCTTGCCATAATATGGACTTGGTCTTTTACCAAATAGGGCTATCTTCTGTATACCCCCCCTACCTTGTCACAACACAACTGATTGGCTCAAACGCATTAAGAAGGAAAGCAATTCCAGAAATTAACTTTTAACACGACACACCTGTTAATTGAAATGCATTCCAGGTAACTACCTCATGAAGCTGGTTGAGAGAATGCCAAGTGTGTGCAAAGCTGTCATCAAGGCAAAGGGTGGCTATTTGAAGAATCTCAAATATAAAATATATTTTGATTTGTTTAACACTTTTTAGGTTACTACATGATTCCATATGTGTTATTTCATAGTTTTGATGTCTTCACTATTATTCTACAATGTAAAAAATAGTAAAAATAAAGAAAAACCCTTGAATGAGTAGGTGTGTCCAAACTTTCGACTGGTACTGTATATATATACTTTAGCTCTCTCTCTATCTCTCTCTCTCTCTCTCTCTCTCTCTCTCTCTCTCTATTTTAGCTGTCTCTCTCTCTTTTTCTCTCTCTCTCTCTCTCGCTCTCTCTCTCTCACTCTCTCTCTCTCTCTCTCTCTCTCTCTCTCTCTCTCTCTCTCTCTCTCTCTCTCTCTTTTTCTCTCTCTCTCTCGCTCTCTCTCACTCTCTCTCTCTCTCTCTCTCTCTCTCAATTCAATTTCAATTTCAATTTCAATTTCAATTTCAATTTCAATTTCAATTTCAATTTAAGGGCTTATTGGCATGGGAAACATATGTTAACACTGCCAAAGCAAGTGAAGTAGATATTAAACAAAAGTGAAATAAAAAATAAATATTAACAGTAAACATTACACTCAGAAGTTCCAAAAGAATAAAGACATTTCAAATGTCATATTATGTCTATATACAGTGTTGTAATGATGTGCAAATAATTAAAGTACAAATGGGAAAATAAATCAACATAAATATGGGATGTATTTACAATGTTGTTTGTTCTTCACTGGTTGCCCTTTTCTTGTGGCAACAGGTCACAAATCTTGCTGATGTGATGGCACACTGTGGTATTTCACCCAGTAGATAAGGGAGTTTATCAAAATTGGGTTTGTTTTCGAATTCTTTGTGGATCGCTGTAATCTGAGGGAAATATGTGTCTCTAATATGGTCATACATTTGGCAGGAGGTTAGGAAGTGCAGCTCAGTTTCCACCTCAGTTTGTGGGCAGTGTGCACATAGCCTGTCTTCTCTTGAGAGCCAGGTCTGCCTTCGGCGGACTTTCACAATAGCAAGGCTATGCTCACTAAGTCTGTACTTAGTCAAAGATTTCCTTAAGTTTGGGTCAGTCACAGTGGTCAGGTATTCTGCCACTGTGTACTCTCTGTTTAGGGCCAAATAGCATTCTAGTTTGCTCAGTTTTTTTGTTAATTCTTTCCAATGTGTCAAGTAATTCTCTTTTTGCTTTCTCATGATTTGGTTGGGTCTAATTGTGTTGCTGTCCTGGGGCTCTGTGGCGTCTGTTTGTGTTTGTGAACAGAGCCCCAGGACCAGCTTACTTAGGGGACTCTTCTCCAAGTTCATCTCTCTGTAGGTGATGGATTTTTTATGGAAGGTTTGGGAATCGCTTCCTTTTAGGTGATTATAGAATTTAACAGCTCTTTCCTGGATTTTGATAATTAGCGGGTATTGGCCTAATTCTGCTCTGCATGCATTATTTGGTGTTTTTCGTTGTACACTGAGGATATTTTTGCAGAATTCTGCATGCAGAGTCTCAATTTGGTGTTTGTCCCATTTTGCGAATTCTTGGTTGGTGAGCGGACCCCAGACCTCACAACCATGAAGGGCAATGGGTTCTATAACTGATTCAAGTATTTTTAGCCAGATCCTAATTGGTATGTCGAATTTGATGTTCCTTTTGATGGCATAGAAGGCCCTTCTTGCCTTCTCTCTCAGATTTTTCACAGCTTTGTGGAAGTTATCTGTGGCGCTGATGTTTAGGCCGAGGTATGTATAGTTTTTTGTGTGCTCTAGGGCAACGGTGTCTAGATGGAATTTGTATTTGTGGTCCTGGCATATGGACCTTTTTTGGAACACCATTATTTTTGTCTTACTGAGATTTACTGTCAGGGCCCAGGTCTGACAGAATCTGTGCAGAAGATCTAGGTGCTGCTGTAGGCCCTCCTTGGTTGGGGACAGAAGCACCAGATCATCAGCAAACATTTGACATCAGATTCTAGTAGGGTGAGGCTGGGTGCTGCAGACTGTTCTAGTGCCCTCGCCAATTCGTTGATATATATGTTGAAGAGGGTGGGGCTTAAACTGCATCCCTGTCTCACCCCACGGCCCTGTGTAAAGAAAAGTGTGTGTTTTTTGCCAATTCTAACCACACACTTGTTGTTTGTGTACATGGATTTTATAAAGTCGTATGTTTTTCCCCCAACCCCACTTTCCATCAATTTGTATAGCAGACCCTCATGCCAAATTGAGTCAAAAGCTTTTTTGAAATCAACAAAGCATGAGAAGACTTTGCCTTTGTTTTGTTTTGTTTGTTTGTCAATTAGGGTCTGCAGGGTGAATACGTGGTCTGTCGTACGGTAATTTGGTAAAAAGCCAATTTGACATTTGCTCAGGACATTGTTTTCACTGAGGAAATGAACTAGTCTGCTGTTAATGATAATGCAGAGGATTTTCCCAAGGTTGCTGTTGACACATATCCCACGATAGTTATTGGGGTCAAATTTGTCTCCACTTTTGTGGATTGTGGTGATCAGTATTGGGTAAGATGCCAGAGCTAAGGATGATGTTAAAGAGTTTAAGTATTGAGCTCTCTCTCTCTATTTTAGCTGTCTCTCTCTCTCCATTTCATCTCTCTCTCTCTCTCTCTCTCTCTCTCTCTCTCTCTCTCTCTCTCTCTCTCTCTCTCTCTCTCCCTCTCTCCCTCTCTCCCTTTCTCTCTCTCTCTCTCTGGTCCCTTCTTGTATTTCCTAGGCTAACTTTTTGAGGGGATATGAGGACAATTCTTTGTATATTTGTGTGCATGTGTGTGTGCGTGTGCGTGCGTGTGTGCATGCGTGTGTGTGTGTGTGTGTCTGTATTCATTTGTTGTCATCATAAAAAGACAGAGTTGCTGAGAGGGAGTGGGAGGACTGCCAACTGCCAACATCACACACTCACTGCCAGAGAGAGAGAGAGAGAAGAGAGAAGAGGGGGAGGAGAGAAAGGGGGAGAGAGACAGAAAGAGAGAGAGAAATAGAGGGAGGGAGGAGAGAGAGAAAGAGAGAGAGAAAGAGAGAGGCAATTGAGAGATATAGGAGAAAGAGATAGTGAGAGATAGAAGAGAGAGTTCTGGTATAAAGGCTTCAAAGGCTGTGTGTATGTGTGTGTGTGTGTGTGTGTGTGTGTGTGTGTGTGTGTGTGTGTGTGTGTGTGTGTGTGTGTGTGTGTGTGTGTGTGTGTGTGTGTGTGTGTGTGTGTGTGTGTAAGGGCGGTGTGTTGCTGGCTGTTTGATCGTCATCAGCTTCCTAACTCCAACTCAGAACTTCCTGTGACTTTCTGACCAGGTAGCACAAACACACACACACACTATGACCCAAAATGAAACCTGTAAGCTTTTGTTTTGTTTTTTTGCGGATGGTCCTGACTGTGTAACGTCCTCAGTGACTAGGCTACTGTGGACCAATCAGGTAATAAGGGGACAGCTGTGAACCAATCAGGTCGTCGGGGACAGCTGTGGTCCAATCAGGTCGTCGGGGACAGCTGTGAACTAATCAGGTCGTCAGGGATGGTTGTGAACTAATCAGGTCGTCGGGGACAGCTGTGGACCAATCAGGTCGTCAGGGATGGCTGTGAACTAATCAGGTCGTCAGGGATGGTTGTGAACTAATCAGGTCGTCGGGGACAGCTGTGGACCAATCAGGTCGTCAGGGACAGCTGTGGACCAATCAGGTCGCCGGGGACAGCTGTGGGGACCAATCAGGTCGTCGGGGACAGCTGTGGGGACCAATCAGGTCGTCGGGGACAGCTGTGGGGACCAATCAGGTCGTCGGGGACAGCTGTGGACCAATCAGGTCGTCAGGGATGGTTGTGAACTAATCAGGTCGTCGGGGACAGCTGTGGACCAATCAGGTCGTCGGGGAGGCTGTTCTAGCGCAGCGTAATTCTACCTCCACATTCAGGAGAGCAGGGCCGCAGAGAGAGGGGGGTTGCTAAGCAACAAGCATCCTGCAGTTCTTCCTACACATATAGCACACACACACACACACACAGACACACACACACACACACACACAAACACACACACACAGACACACACACACACACAGACACACACACACACACACACACACACACACACACACATATATACAGCGTGTGAGTCCAGAGCCCACACGGTCCCACCCACACATCAGAATAACCCAGTGTGTTACTACTGAGAGGGGATGATGTAACCACCAGCTACCTCCACTCAGCAGCCGCATCAGCCTCCTCCTCCACAGAGACACACTGGAGGGGGACCACGGCATGGTAACACTGGTCTATATCAACACAGTCATATATAGAGACACACTGGAGGGGGCCACGGCATGGTAACACTGGTCTATATCAACACAGTCATATATAGAGACACACTGGAGGGGGCCACAGCATGGTAACACTGGTCTATATCAACACAGTCATATATAGAGACACACTGGAGGGGGCCACGGCATGGTAACACTGGTCTATATCAACACAGTCATATATAGAGACACACTGACCACGGCATGGTAACACTGGTCTATATCAACACAGTCATATATAGAGACACACTGGAGGGGGCCACGGCATGGTAACACTGGTCTATATCAACACAGTCATATATAGAGACACACTGACCACGGCATGGTAACACTGGTCTATATCAACACAGTCATATATAGAGACACACTGACCACGGCATGGTAACACTGGTCTATATCAACACAGTCATATATAGAGACACACTGGAGGGGGCCACGGCATGGTAACACTGGTCTATATCAACACAGTCATATATAGAGACACACTGGAGGGGGACCACGGCATGGTAACACTGGTCTATATCAACACAGTCATATATAGAGACACACTGGAGGGGACCACGGCATGGTAACACTGGTCTATAGAGACACAGTCATATATAGAGACACACTGGAGGGGGCCACGGCATGGTAACACTGGTCTATATCAACACAGTCATATATAGAGACACACTGGAGGGGGCCACGGCATGGTAACACTGGTCTATATCAACACAGTCATATATAGAGACACACTGACCACGGCATGGTAACACTGGTCTATATCAACACAGTCATATATAGAGACACACTGGAGGGGGCCACGGCATGGTAACACTGGTCTATATCAACACAGTCATATATAGAGACACACTGGAGGGGGCCACGGCATGGTAACACTGGTCTATATCAACACAGTCATATATAGAGACACACTGGAGGGGGCCACGGCATGGTAACACTGGTCTATATCAACACAGTCATATATAGAGACACACTGGAGGGGGCCACGGCATGGTAACACTGGTCTATATCAACACAGTCATATATAGAGACACACTGACCACGGCATGGTAACACTGGTCTATATCAACACAGTCATATATAGAGACACACTGACCACGGCATGGTAACACTGGACTATATCAACACAGTCATATATAGAGACACACTGGAGGGGGCCACGGCATGGTAACACTGGTCTATATCAACACAGTCATATATAGAGACACACTGGAGGGGGCCACGGCATGGTAACACTGGTCTATATCAACACAGTCATATATAGAGACACACTGGAGGGGGCCACGGCATGGTAACACTGGACTATATCAACACAGTCATATATAGAGACACACTGGAGGGGGCCACGGCATGGTAACACTGGTCTATATCAACACAGTCATATATAGAGACACACTGGAGGGGGCCACGGCATGGTAACACTGGTCTATATCAACACAGTCATATATAGAGACACACTGGAGGGGGCCCACGGCATGGTAACACTGGTCTATATCAACACAGTCATATATAGAGACACACTGACCACGGCATGGTAACACTGGTCTATATCAACACAGTCATATATAGAGACACACTGACCACGGCATGGTAACACTGGACTATATCAACACAGTCATATATAGAGACACACTGGAGGGGGCCACGGCATGGTAACACTGGTCTATATCAACACAGTCATATATAGAGACACACTGGAGGGGGCCACGGCATGGTAACACTGGTCTATATCAACACAGTCATATATAGAGACACACTGGAGGGGGCCCACGGCATGGTAACACTGGTCTATATCAACACAGTCATATATAGAGACACACTGACCACGGCATGGTAACACTGGTCTATATCAACACAGTCATATATAGAGACACACTGGAGGGGGCCACGGCATGGTAACACTGGTCTATATCAACACAGTCATATATAGAGACACACTGACCACGGCATGGTAACACTGGTCTATATCAACACAGTCATATATAGAGACACACTGGAGGGGGGGCCACGGCATGGTAACACTGGTCTATATCAACACAGTCATATATAGAGACACACTGGAGGGGGCCACGGCATGGTAACACTGGTCTATATCAACACAGTCATATATAGAGACACACTGGAGGGGGACCACGGCATGGTAACACTGGTCTATATCAACACAGTCATATATAGAGACACACTGGAGGGGGCCACGGCATGGTAACACTGGTCTATATCAACACAGTCATATATAGAGACACACTGACCACGGCATGGTAACACTGGTCTATATCAACACAGTCATATATAGAGACACACTGGAGGGGGCCACGGCATGGTAACACTGGTCTATATCAACACAGTCATATATAGAGACACACTGACCACGGCATGGTAACACTGGTCTATATCAACACAGTCATATATAGAGACACACTGGAGGGGGGGCCACAGCATGGTAACACTGGTCTATATCAACACAGTCATATATAGAGACACACTGGAGGGGGCCACGGCATGGTAACACTGGTCTATATCAACACAGTCATATATAGAGACACACTGGAGGGGGCCACGGCATGGTAACACTGGTCTATATCAACACAGTCATATATAGAGACACACTGGAGGGGGCCACGGCATGGTAACACTGGTCTATATCAACACAGTCATATATAGAGACACACTGGAGGGGGGCCACGGCATGGTAACACTGGTCTATATCAACACAGTCATATATAGAGACACACTGACCACAGCATGGTAACACTGGTCTATATCAACACAGTCATATATAGAGACACACTGGAGGGGGCCACGGCATGGTAACACTGGTCTATATCAACACAGTCATATATAGAGACACACTGACCACGGCATGGTAACACTGGTCTATATCAACACAGTCATATATAGAGACACACTGGAGGGGACCACGGCATGGTAACACTGGTCTATATCAACACAGTCATATATAGAGACACACTGGAGGGGGCCACGGCATGGTAACACTGGTCTATATCAACACAGTCATATATAGAGACACACTGGAGGGGGCCACGGCATGGTAACACTGGTCTATATCAACACAGTCATACAGTGGGGAAAAAAACGATTTAGTCAGCCACCAATTGTGCAAGTTCTCCCACTTAAAAAGATGAGAGAGGCCTTTAATTTTTATCATAGGTACACGTCAACTATGACAGACAAAATGAGAAAAAAAAATCCAGAAAATCACATTGTAGGATTTTTTATGAATTTATTTGCAAATTATGGTGGAAAATAAGTATTTGGTCAATAACAAAAGTTTCTCAATACTTTGTTATATACCCTTTGTTGGCAATGACACAGGTCAAACGTTTTCTGTAAGTCTTCACAAGGTTTTCACACACTATTTTGGCCCATTCCTCCATGCAGATCTCCTCTAGAGCAGTGATGTTTTGGGGCTGTCGCTGGGCAACACGGACTTTCAACTCCCTCAAAGATTTTCTATGGGGTTGAGATCTGGAGACTGGCTAGGCCACTCCAGGACCTTGAAATGCTTCTTACGAAGCCACTCCTTCGTTGCCTGGGCAGTGTGTTTGGGATCATTGTCATGCTGAAAGACCCAGCCACGTTTCATCTTCGATGCCCTTGCTGATGGAAGGAGGTTTTCACTCAAAATCTCACGATACATGGCCCCGTTCATTCTTTCCTTTACACGGATCAGTCGTCCTGGTCCCTTTGCAGAAAAACAGCCCCAAAGCATGATGTTTACACCCCCATGCTTCACAGTAGGTATGGTGTTCTTTGGATGCAACTCAGCATTCTTTGTCCTCCAAACACGACGAGTTGAAAAACGAAAAAGTTCTATTTTGGTTTCATCTGACCATATGACATTCTCCCAATCCTCTTCTGGATCATCTAAATGCACTCTAGCACACTTCAGACGGGCCTGGACATGTACTGGCTTAAGCAGGGGGACACGTCTGGAACTGCAGGATTTGAGTCCCTGGCGGCGTAGTGTGTTACTGATGGTAGGCTTTGTTACTTTGGTCCCAGCTCTCTGCAGGTCATTCACTAGGTCCCCCTTTGTGGTTCTGGGATTTTTGCTCACCGTTCTTGTGATAATTTTGACCCCACGGGGTGAGATCTTGCGTGGAGCCCCAGATCGAGGGAGATTATCAGTGGACTTGTATGTCTTCCATTTCCTAATAATTGCTCCCACAGTTGATTTCTTCAAACCAAGCTGCTCACCTATTGCAGATTCAGTCTTCCCAGCCTGGTGCAGGTCTACAATTATGTTTCTGGTGTCCTTTGACAGCTCTTTGGTCTTGGCCATAGTGGAGTTTGGAGTGTGACTGTTTGAGGTTGTGGACAGGTGTCTTTTATACTGATAACAAGTTCAAACAGGTGCCATTAATACAGGTAACGAGTGGAGGACAGAGGAGCCTCTTAAAGAAGAAGTTACAGGTCTGTGAGAGCCAGACATCTTGCTTGTTTGTAGGTGACCAAATACTTATTTTCCACCATAATTTGCAAATAAATTCATTAAAAATCCTACAGTGTGATTTTCTGGAATTTTTTTTCTTAATTTGGCTGTCATAGTTGACGTGAACCTATGATGAAAATTACAGGCCTCTCTCATCTTTTTAAGTGGGAGAACTTGCACAATTGGTGGCTGACTAAATACTTTTTTCCCCCACTGTATATAGAGAAACACACTGGAGGGGGCCACGGCATGGTAACACTGGTCTATATCAACACAGTCATATATAGAGAGACACTGGAGGGGGGGCCACGGCATGGTAACACTGGTCTATATCAACACAGTCATATATAGAGACACACTGGAGGGGGCCACGGCATGGTAACACTGGTCTATATCAACACAGTCATATATAGAGACACACTGGAGGGGGCCACGGCATGGTAACACTGGTCTATATCAACACAGTCATATATAGAGACACACTGACCACGGCATGGTAACACTGGTCTATATCAACACAGTCATATATAGAGACACACTGGAGGGGGCCACGGCATGGTAACACTGGTCTATATCAACACAGTCATATATAGAGACACACTGGAGGGGGGGTCACGGCATGGTAACACTGGTCTATATCAACACAGTCATATATAGAGACACACTGGAGGGGGGGTCACGGCATGGTAACACTGGTCTATATCAACACAGTCATATATAGAGACACACTGGAGGGGGCCACGGCATGGTAACACTGGTCTATATCAACACAGTCATATATAGAGACACACTGGAGGGGGGCCACGGCATGGTAACACTGGTCTAGGACTCACACTAGACTACTGCCATAACCCCTCACACTAGACTACTGCCATAACCCCTCACACTAGACTACTGCCATATCCCCTCACACTAGACTACTGCCATAACCCCTCACACTAGACTACTGCCATAACCCCTCACACTAGACTACTGCCATATCCCCTCACACTAGACTACTGCCATAACCCCTCACACTAGACTACTGCCATAACCCCTCACACTAGACTACTGCCATATCCCCTCACACTAGACTACTGCCATAACCCCTCACACTAGACTACTGCCATAACCCCTCACACTAGACTACTGCCATAACCCCTCACACTAGACTACTGCCATAACCCCTCACACTAGACTACTGCCATAACCCCTCACACTAGACTACTGCCATAACCCCTCACACTAGACTACTGCCATAACCCCTCACACTAGACTACTGCCATAACCCCTCCCACTAGACTACTGCCATAACCCCTCACGCTAGACTACTGCCATAACCCCTCACGCTAGACTACTGCCATAACCCCCCACGCTAGACTACTGCCATAACCCCTCACACTAGACTACTGCCATAACCCCCCACACTAGACTACTGCCATAACCCCCCACGCTAGACTACTGCCATAACCCCTCACACTAGACTACTGCCATAACCCCCCACACTAGACTACTGCCATAACCCCCCACGCTAGACTACTGCCATAACCCCTCACACTAGACTACTGCCATATCCCCTCACACTAGACTACTGCCATAACCCCTCACACTAGACTACTGCCATAACCCCTCACGCTAGACTACTGCCATAACCCCTCACACTGGACTACTGCCATAACCCCTCCCACTAGACTACTGCCATAACCCCTCCCACTAGACTACTGCCATAACCCCTCACACTAGACTACTGCCATAACCCCTCACACTAGACTACTGCCATAACCCCTCACGCTAGACTACTGCCATAACCCCTCACACTGGACTACTGCCATAACCCCTCCCACTAGACTACTGCCATAACCCCTCACACTAGACTACTGCCATAACCCCTCACACTAGACTACCCCTGTCTCCCTCTGTCTCCCCTCTGTCTCCCCTCTGTCTCCCCTCTGTCTCCCCTCTGTCTCTCCCCGTCTCCCCTCTGTCTCCCCTCTGTCTCCCCTCTATCTACCCTTCGTCTCCCTCTGTCTCTCCCCGTCTCCCCTCTGTCTCCCCCCTGTCTCCCTCTGTCTCTCCCCGTCTCCCCTCTGTCTCCCCTCTGTCTCCCCTCTGTCTCCCCCCTGTCTCCCCTCTGTCTCCCCTCTGTCTCCCCTCTGTCTCCCCCCTGTCTCCCCTCTGTCTCCCCTCTGTCTCCCCTCTGTCTCCCCTCTATCTACCCTTCGTCTCCCTCTGTCTCTCCCCGTCTCCCCTCTGTCTCCCATCTGTCTCCCCCTGGCTATCATCTGTCTCCCCTCTGTCTCACCCTGTCTCCCCTCAGTCTTCCTCTGTCTCCCTCTGTCTCCCATCTGTCTCCCTCTGTCTCCCCCCTGTCTTCCTCTGTCTCTCCCCGTCTCCCCTCTGTCTCCCCTCTGTCTCCCCCTGGCTATCATCTGTCTCCCCTCTGTCTCACCCTGTCTCCCCTCTGTCTCCCCTCTATCTCCACCTGGCTATCATCTGTCTCCCCTCTGTCTCCCCTCTGTCTCTCTCTGTCTCCCTCTGTCTCCCCTCTGTCTCCCTCTGTCTCCCCTCTGTCTCCCTCTGTCTCCCTCTGTCTCCCTCTGTCTCCCTCTGTCTCCCCCCTGTCTCCCCTCTGTCTCCCCTCTGTCTCCCCCTGTCTCCCCTCTGTCTCCCTCTGTCTCCCCTCTGTCTCTCTCTGTCTCCCTCTGTCTCCCCTCTGTCTCCCCTCTGTCTCCCCCTGTCTCACTCCTCACACCTGTCAATCAATCAGAGCAAGGCAGCGATGCCATTGGCCAGACCACCTGATTGACAGCTACAGTATCCCATGTTGACTGCCAACAATTGCCCAGCGCCAAACTCTGTCAAACACAGGACTGCATAACAGTATGGCCCGGTAACACACACACACACACACACACACACACACACACACACACACACACACACACACACACACACACACACCCTCTACTTCCCCAACATCTGTTTCTGAACATCTGCCTAACAGCACTGGAGAGAGGAGCAGCAACAGACCACTAACCCTGAATACTACATCTGTAGTTACAATACTATACAATACTATACAATACTATACAATACTATACAATACTATACAATACTATACAATGATATAGAATACTATACAATACTATACAATACTATACAATACTATACAATACTATACAATACTATACAATACTATACAATACAATACAATACAATACTATACAATACTATACAATACTATACAATACTTAGAGAACATTAACCCTGAATACTACATCTGTAGTTACAATACTATACAATACTATAGAATACTATACAATACTATACAATACTATACAATGATATAGAATACTACACAATACTATACAATACTATACAATACTATACAATACTATACAATACTATACAATACTATACAATACTTAGAGAACACTAACCCTGAATACTACAGCTGTAGTTACAATACTATACAATACTATACTATACAATACCATACTATACTATACAATACTATACAATACTATACAATACTATACAATACTTAGAGAACACTAACCCTGAATACTACAGCTGTAGTTACAATACTATACAATACTATACAATACTATACAATACTATACAATACTATACAATACTATACAATACTATACAATACCATACTATACAATACTATACAATACTATACAATACTATACAATACTATACAATACTATACAATACCATACAATACTTAGAGAGCGCTAACCCTGAATACTACAGCTGTAGTTACAATACTATACAATACTATACAATACTATACAATACTATACAATACTATACAATACTATACAATACAATACTATACAATACTATACAATACTTAGAGAACACTAACCCTGAATACTACAGCTGTAGTTACAATACTATACAATACTATACAATACTATAGAATACTTAGAGATCACTAACCCTGAATACTACAGCTGTAGTTACAATACTATACAATACTATAGAATACTATAGAATACTATACAATACTATACAATACTATACAATACTATACAATACTTAGAGAACACTAACCCTGAATACTACAGCTGTAGTTAAAATACTATAAAATACTATAGAATACTATAGAATAGGGTGAATACTATAGCAGGATAGTATGGGGTCAGATCTATAGCAGGATAGTATGGGGTCAGATCTATAGCAGGATAGTATGGGGTCAGATCTATAGCA
>NW_028160828.1:37500-44066 GCF_964263955.1 Coregonus lavaretus
ACCTCAACACCACCTCAACACAGCAGCAGCAGTGATGGACCTCACTACCTCAACACCACCTCAACACAGCAGCAGCAGTGATGGACCTCACTACCTCAACACCACCTCAACACAGCAGCAGCGGTGATGGACCTCACTACCTCAACACCACCTCAACACATTAGAAGCAGTGATGGACCTCACTACCTCAACACCACCTCAACACAGCAGCAGCAGCAGTGATGGACCTCACTACCTCAACACCACCTCAACACAGCAACAGCGGTGATGGACCTTACTACCTCAACACCACCTCAACACATTAGAAGCAGTGATGGACCTCACTACCTCAACACCACCTCAACACAGCAGCAGCAGTGATGGACCTCACTACCTCAACACCACCTCAACACATTAGAAGCAGTGATGGACCTCACTACCTCAACACCACCTCAACACAGCAGCAGCAGCAGTGATGGACCTCACTACCTCAACACCACCTCAACACAGCAGCAGCAGTGATGGACCTCACTACCTCAACACCACCTCAACACAGCAGCAGCAGTGATGGACCTCACTACCTCAACACCACCTCAACACAGCAGCAGCGGTGATGGACCTCACTACCTCAACACCACCTCAACACAGCAACAGCAGTGATGGACCTCACTACCTCAACACCACCTCAACACAGCAGCAGCAGTGATGGACCTCACTACCTCAACACCACCTCAACACAGCAGCAGCAGTGATGGACCTCACTACCTCAACACCACCTCAACACAGCAACAGCAGTGATGGACCTCACTACCTCAACACCACCTCAACACGGCAACAGCAGTGATGGACCTCACTACCTCAACACCACCTCAACACAGCAGCAGCAGTGATGGACCTCACTACCTCAACACCACCTCAACACGGCAGCAGCAGTGATGGACCTCACTACCTCAACACCACCTCAACACAGCAGCAGCGGTGATGGACCTCACTACCTCAACACCACCTCAACACAGCAGCAGCGGTGATGGACCTCACTACCTCAACACCACCTCAACACAGCAACAGCAGTGATGGACCTCACTACCTCAACACCACCTCAACACAGCAACAGCAGTGATGGACCTCACTACCTCAACAGCAGCAGTGATGGACCTGTTTAATTATGCTAGAACAGTAAACAACACAAATTAGACATTTTATTAGTCCCCACAAGGTCAAATGCTATTTTTTTTTAGGGGGTTTAGGGTTAAGGTTAGAATTAGTGTTAGGGTTGGAATTACGTTAAGGGTTAGGGTTAGGAGCTAGGGTTAGTTTTAAGGTTAGGGTTAGTAGCTAGGGTTAGGTTTAGGGTTATGGTTAAGGTTAGGTTCTTGGGTTAGGGTTAAGGTTAGGGTTAGGGTAAGGGTATGGGTTAGGGGTAGGGTTAGGTTTAAGGTTTAGGTGTTAGGGAAAAATAGGATTTTGAATAGGAATGAATTGTGTGTCCCCACAAGGTCAGCTGTATAAAACTGTGTGTGTGTGTGTGTGTGTGTGTGTGCGTGTGTGTGTTTGTGTATGTGTACATGTGCATCTGTGTGTGTGTGTGAGTGTGTATGAGTGTGTATTTGGTAATTAAAGCATTACATTGATCTAATAAGGGATGGTTTAACTTCCTGATATACATTGTAATTAAAGTGTGTGGTGCTTAGCAACACCCTGCTACAGCTTCCGAATAGCAATGGCCTGATAGAATATAACTCTCACTAACTGGTTGACACACACACACACACACACACACACACACACACACACACACACACACACACACACACACACACACACACACACACACTGTGGGTCTATTCCAGGTCACTGCTGGGAACACAGGCTATTACTGTCTTACTGCTGGGAACACAGGCTACTACTGTCTTACTGCTATTACTGTCTTACTGCTGGGAACACAGGCTATTACTGTCTTACTGCTGGTAACACAGGCTATTACTGTCTTACTGCTATTACTGTCTTACTGCTGGGAACACAGGCTATTACTGTCTTACTGCTGGGAACACAGGCTATTACTGTCTTACTGCTGGGAACACAGGCTACTACTGTCTTACTGCTATTACTGTCTTACTGCTAGGAACACAGGCTATTACTGTCTTACTGCTGGGAACACAGGCTATTACTGTCTTACTGCTGGGAACACAGGCTATTACTGTCTTACTACTGGGAACACAGGCTATTACTGTCTTACTGCTGGGAACACAGGCTATTACTGTCTTACTGCTGGGAACACAGGCTATTACTGTCTTACTACTGGGAACACAGGCTATTACTGTCTTACTGCTGGGAACACAGTCTATTACTGTCTTACTGCTGGGAACACAGGCTACTACTGTCTTACTGCTGGGAACACAGGCTATTACTGTCTTACTGCTATTACTGTCTTACTGCTGGGAACACAGGCTATTACTGTCTTACTGCTGGGAACACAGGCTATTACTGTCTTACTGCTATTACTGTCTTACTGCTGGGAACACAGACTATTACTGTCTTACTGCTATTACTGTCTTACTGCTGGGAACACAGGCTATTACTGTCTTACTGCTGGGAACACAGGCTATTACTGTCTTACTGCTGGGAACACAGGCTATTACTGTCTTACTGCTGGGAACACAGGCTATTACTGTCTTACTGCTGGGAACACAGGCTATTACTGTCTTACTGCTGGGAACACAGGCTATTACTGTCTTACTGCTGGGAACACAGACTATTACTGTCTTACTGCTGGGAACACAGGCTATTACTGTCTTACTCCTGGGAACACAGGCTATTACTGTCTTACTGCTGGGAACACAGGCTATTACTGTCTTACTGCTATTACTGTCTTACTGCTGGGAACACAGGCTATTACTGTCTTACTGCTGGGAACACAGGCTATTACTGTCTTACTGCTGGGAACACAGGCTATTACTGTCTTACTACTGGGAACACAGGCTATTACTGTCTTACTGCTGGGAACACAGGCTATTACTGTCTTACTGCTGGGAACACAGGCTATTACTGTCTTACTGCTGGGAACACAGGCTATTACTGTCTTACTACGGGAACACAGGCTATTACTGTCTTACTGCTGGGAACACAGTCTATTACAGTCTTACTGCTGGGAACACAGGCTACTACTGTCTTACTGCTGGGAACACAGGCTATTACTGTCTTACTGCTGGGAACACAGGCTATTACTGTCTTACTGCTGGGAACACAGGCTATTACTGTCTTACTACTGGGAACACAGGCTATTACTGTCTTACTGCTGGAAACACAGTCTATTACTGTCTTACTGCTGGGAACACAGGCTACTACTGTCTTACTGCTGGGAACACAGGCTATTACTGTCTTACTGCTGGGAACACAGACTATTACTGTCTTACTGCGATTACTGTCTTACTGCTGGGAACACAGGCTATTACTGTCTTACTGCTGGGAACACAGGCTATTACTGTCTTACTGCTGGGAACACAGGCTATTACTGTCTTACTGCTGGGAACACAGGCTATTACTGTCTTACTGCTGGGAACACAGGCTATTACTGTCTTACTGCTGGGAACACAGACTATTACTGTCTTACTGCTGGGAACACAGGCTATTACTGTCTTACTGCTGGGAACACAGGCTATTACTGTCTTACTGCTGGGAACACAGGCTATTACTGTCTTACTGCTGGGAACACAGGCTATTACTGTCTTACTGCTATTACTGTCTTACTGCTGGGAACACAGGCTATTACTGTCTTACTGCTGGGAACACAGGCTATTACTGTCTTACTGCTGGGAACACAGGCTATTACTGTCTTACTACTGGGAACACAGGCTATTACTGTCTTACTGCTGGGAACACAGGCTATTACTGTCTTACTGCTGGGAACACAGGCTATTACTGTCTTACTGCTGGGAACACAGGCTATTACTGTCTTACTACTGGGAACACAGGCTATTACTGTCTTACTGCTGGGAACACAGTCTATTACTGTCTTACTGCTGGGAACACAGGCTACTACTGTCTTACTGCTGGGAACACAGACTATTACTGTCTTACTGCTATTACTGTCTTACTGCTGGGAACACAGGCTATTACTGTCTTACTGCTGGGAACACAGGCTATTACTGTCTTACTGCTATTACTGTCTTACTGCTGGGAACACAGGCTATTACTGTCTTACTGCTGGGAACACAGGCTATTACTGTCTTACTGCTGGGAACACAGACTATTACTGTCTTACTGCTGGGAACACAGGCTATTACTGTCTTACTGCTATTACTGTCTTACTGCTGGGAACACAGGCTATTACTGTCTTACTGCTGGGAACACAGGCTATTACTGTCTTACTGCTATTACTGTCTTACTGCTGGGAACACAGGCTATTACTGTCTTACTGCTATTACTGTCTTACTGCTGGGAACACAGGCTATTACTGTCTTACTGCTGGGAACACAGGCTATTACTGTCTTACTGCTGGGAACACAGGCTATTACTGTCTTACTGCTGGGAACACAGACTATTACTGTCTTACTGCTATTACTGTCTTACTGCTGGGAACACAGGCTACTACTGTCTTACTGCTGGGAACACAGGCTATTACTGTCTTACTGCTATTACTGTCTTACTGCTGGGAACACAGACTATTACTGTCTTACTGCTATTACTGTCTTACTGCTGGGAACACAGGCTATTACTGTCTTACTGCTGGGAACACAGGCTATTACTGTCTTACTGCTGGGAACACAGGCTATTACTGTCTTACTGCTGGGAACACAGGCTATTACTGTCTTACTGCTGGGAACACAGGCTATTACTGTCTTACTGCTGGTAACACAGGCTATTACTGTCTTACTGCTGGGAACACAGGCTATTACTGTCTTACTACTGGGAACACAGGCTATTACTGTCTTACTACTGGGAACACAGGCTATTACTGTCTTACTGCTATTACTGTCTTACTGCTGGGAACACAGGCTATTACTGTCTTACTGCTGGGAACACAGGCTATTACTGTCTTACTGCTGGGAACACAGACTATTACTGTCTTACTGCTGGGAACACAGGCTATTACTGTCTTACTGCTATTACTGTCTTACTGCTGGGAACACAGGCTATTACTGTCTTACTGCTGGGAACACAGGCTATTACTGTCTTACTGCTGGAACACAGGCTATACTGTCTTACTGCTGGGAACACAGGCTATTACTGTCTTACTGCTATTACTGTCTTACTGCTGGGAACACAGGCTATTACTGTCTTACTGCTGGGAACACAGGCTATTACTGTCTTACTGCTGGGAACACAGGCTATTACTGTCTTACTGCTGGGAACACAGACTATTACTGTCTTACTGCTATTACTGTCTTACTGCTGGGAACACAGGCTACTACTGTCTTACTGCTGGGAACACAGGCTATTACTGTCTTACTGCTATTACTGTCTTACTGCTGGGAACACAGACTATTACTGTCTTACTGCTATTACTGTCTTACTGCTGGGAACACAGGCTATTACTGTCTTACTGCTGGGAACACAGGCTATTACTGTCTTACTGCTGGGAACACAGGCTATTACTGTCTTACTGCTGGGAACACAGGCTATTACTGTCTTACTGCTGGGAACACAGGCTATTACTGTCTTACTGCTGGGAACACAGGCTATTACTGTCTTACTGCTGGGAACACAGGCTATTACTGTCTTACTGCTGGTAACACAGGCTATTACTGTCTTACTGCTGGGAACACAGGCTATTACTGTCTTACTACTGGGAACACAGGCTATTACTGTCTTACTACTGGGAACACAGGCTATTACTGTCTTACTGCTGGGAACACAGGCTATTACTGTCTTACTGCTGGGAACACAGACTATTACTGTCTTACTGCTATTACTGTCTTACTGCTGGGAACACAGGCTATTACTGTCTTACTGCTGGGAACACAGGCTACTACTGTCTTACTGCTATTACTGTCTTACTGCTGGGAACACAGGCTATTACTGTCTTACTGCTGGGAACACAGGCTATTACTGTCTTACTGCTGGGAACACAGGCTATTACTGTCTTACTGCTGGGAACACAGACTATTACTGTCTTACTGCTATTACTGTCTTACTGCTGGGAACACAGGCTACTACTGTCTTACTGCTGGGAACACAGGCTATTACTGTCTTAGCGTGCTTACTGCTGGGAACACAGGCTATTACTGTCTTACTGCTATTACTGTCTTACTGCTGGGAACACAGGCTATTACTGTCTTACTGCTGGGAACACAGGCTATTACTGTCTTACTGCTGGGAACACAGGCTATTACTGTCTTACTGCTGGGAACACAGGCTATTACTGTCTTACTGCTGGGAACACAGGCTATTACTGTCTTACTGCTGGGAACACAGGCTATTACTGTCTTACTGCTGGGAACACTGGCTATTACTGTCTTACTGCTGGGAACACAGGCTATTACTGTCTTACTGCTGGGAACACAGGCTATTACTGTCTTACTGCTGGGAAACAGGCTATTACTGTCTTACTGCTGGGAACACAGGCTATTACTGTCTTACTGCTATTA
>NW_028160827.1:0-87836 GCF_964263955.1 Coregonus lavaretus
TTTTATAGTCACTTCTATTGTAAATAGAAATAGAAGGGGGTCATGTCTGAATGCATTTTGATAACTGAAGTGAATTTGAAAGGCTGCATGCAAGGACAAAGGTAGCCAGCCCTCCCTCTCTTCTGCCTAGTGAACGCTGGCAGAGATGTGTTTTAGCCCAGGGCACACACTGGCTGTCTGAACCAGGCCAGTAAAACTCATCTCGGCCTGCTTAAGCAAGCGTTAAGATCAAATAGTAAGTTAGTCGAATGAAAATGTCACTGAATGGCACAGCGTTTCACTCCTATTTATATCAGTGAGAGCCCAGTTCCTGTCAGTTATTTGTGATTTTAATTGTCCTTTTAGACTGAAACATAATTTTTAAATAATGTTTTTTTTTTTTTGACGATTTTTATATTGGCTTTGTCCAGATATACAGTATGACCAAAGCATTACAGCATTGGCTGAGTCATCCATATATATTTCTTAAATATATGGCTTGAAATCTGCCGCAGCTAGAAGCCACTTTCCGTTACGTTGCAGACTGATCACATAGCTCTTCAGATATTTGAACCTGCCTGTCCCAACCAGGAGAGGGGTGTGATGACTGGGGTGATTAGTGAGTTGTTGACTGAGGAGAGAGGGAATTCAGCCTGCGTGCGTAGGCTGATTGGTTGATACCACGCCGTGAAGATTCCCTTCTCTTTCTTCATCAGCCACCCCTCGACAGGCAGGCACAATCAGCTTACACACACACACACACAAACACTCCATCTACACCAGCGTTTCCCAAACTCGGTCCTGGGGACCCCAAGGGGTGCACGTTTTGGTTTTTGCCCCTAGCACTACAGAGCTGATTCAAATAATCAACTAATCATCAAGCTTCAAGCTGGTCTACACTCAATCCTCTCCCCCTTCCTTAAAAATACACTGTAAAAAGACTATTTGTTGGGAAAAAAAACTGAAGAGATATCAAACTGAAGTTATACTACAAGGATACATACAGTGAAATGCTCCTCCTGTATATGGCTGCCGGTATCTTAAAGGGTATTGAGCATGAGTTTTTACTCACCAATATAACAACACAGTGTGGTCAAAGACTTAGTAACTTAGTTGTAAATAAAATCAAATCACATTTTATTTGTCACTTGGACGTGTTTAGCAGATGTTATTGCGGGTGTAGCGAAATGCTTGCGCTTCTAGCGCCGACAGTGCAGTAATATCGAACAATTTCACAACATATACCCAAAACACACAAAACTAAGTAAGGAATGGAATTTAAGAATATATACATATATGGACGAGGAATGACAGCGGCATGGACTAAGATACAGTAGAATATTATAGAATGCAGTATATACATATGACATGAGTAATGCAAGATATGTAAACATTATTAAAGTGACGAGTGTTCCATTTCTTACAGTGGCCAGTGATTTCAATAGGCAGCAGCAGCCTCTAATGTGCTAGTGATGGCTATTTAACAGTCCAATGGCCTTGAGATAGAAGCTGTTTTTCATTCTCTGTCCCAGCTTTGATGCACCTGTACTGACCTCGCCTTCTGGATGAAAGCGGGGTGAACAGGCAGTGGCTCGGGTGGTTGATGTCCTTGATGATCTTTTTGGCCTTCCTGTGACATCGGGTGCTGTAGGTGTCCTGGAGGGCGGGTAGATTGCCCCCGGTAATGCGTTCGGCAGACCGCACCACCCTCTGGAGAGCCCTGCGGTTGCGGGTGGTACAGTTGCCGTACCATGCGGTGATACAGCCCGACAGGATGCTCTCAATTGTGCATCTGTAAAAGTTTGTGAGGGTTTTAGGTGCCAAGCCAAATTTCTTCAGCCTCCTGAGGTTGTAGAGGCTCTCTTGCGCCTTCTTCACCACACTGTCTGCGTGGGTGGGCCATTTCAGTTTGTCAGTGATGTGTACACGAATTAACTTGAATCTTTCCACCTTCTCCACTGCGGTCCCGTCGATGTGGATGGGGGAGTGCACCCTCTGCTGTTTCCTGAAGTCCACGATCATCTTCTTTGTATTGTTGATGTTGAGTGAGAGGTTATTTTCCTGGCACCACACTCCCAGAGCCCTCACCTCCTCCCTGTAGGCTGTCTCATCATTGTTGGTAATCAAGCCTACTACTGTTGTGTCGTCTGCAAACTTGATGATTGAGGTTGGAGGCGTGCTTGGCCACGCAGTCATGGGTGAACAGGGAGTACAGGAGGGGGCTGAGCACGCACCCTTCCTACCTTGGCCTTAGTGCTAGCGCACTAGCTGATGGGCATCTGGAATCGAGCTATTTTTTGATTTCCCTGACTCTCCATCAGCCGGTGAAGCACCCACCTCCCTCTAGTTTTGATCGCTAACTCAGCCTGCACGCTTTAAAACGTTTTACCATCGGATGGGCCCCAGCCATCAATGAATCTGTCCCTGCTCTCGCTTTGCTTTTTAATCTGTGGTAATGTTTTGGTTGTGTGTGTTGTGTTCTAGCTGGTCTCCAGTAGCTGGGCTCTAGCTTGCTGACCGTAACCGTGGTGATTGGCTAGGCTGGCTAGGCTAATAGCTAGTTGGCTAGGCTGGCTAGGCTAATAGCTAGTTGGCTAAATAGCTAATGTTAGCTGGATGGCTAGCTTGCTGGCTAAGATAACTGCATATTGCTAATATTCTTTGATAACTGGTTAGATGGCGTGATGTATTTCCAAAACTTTGGTTTACTTTAATGTAACTTTAAGCTAGGTGTTGATAGCAACTGGCTGACTCATGTAGTGCTAACATAACGTTAGTAGTCTGGTAGGGCTAACATTAGTAGGTCTAGCAGGGCAAACGTTAGCAGGCTAATTGGCTAGCATCCTTGCAAGTTGATTTGTAACAATACATTCATAAAGTATTCGCTTGTAAGTTGGCAGAATAGTTTTATTTATTACATGTGAAGTTATTTCTGTTGGAGTTTACATTATAGGGGATAGGCTGGTTTTCCAGGTCCTCCATAGTACATCAACCCCATGGAAAAACTGTTTCTGACATGACTTCGGCGTTGTTCGGAATTCTGATCGGTTTTATGTAATAACTCCAAAAATAGAAAAGTGAGGTGTAACTTTGCATTGGTACTTTTGATGCGTATACTAATCCAAATCCAAAATGTTACACGTGGTAACGTTTATGCTACCTTAACCTCTAACGCCACACAGGTTAGTTTTCTCAGAGGGAGTCTTCTGCTCTGTTCTCCGTCACGTAATTCCTGGTCAGCAGGATAGCCATCGGTGAATCATCTGCTTTCCCCTTCATCCTATTTATACTTGTGACCTCCCTGATGGCAGACACACAGCACATCCCAGCCAGGCAATCAAGGCTAATTCAATTAGGGCCGGGCACTTTGGCAAATTTCAATTGGGGAGGTAATATCCATTAAACCCCCGTCCTCCCCCCCCCCCCCATGTCAAGACGTATCACGGGGGAATATGATTGAATACCACCGGCCCGGCCGTCCGGCCTGCAATAAAACAACTTGGGGGGGCGGGGGGGCAACAAAATGCTGCTGGTGCAACAAAATGCTGCTGGTGCTGGTAGCTCAGGAAAGCTTTAATAAAGATGATGGAATGGGAAAGTCCATTAGTGGAAAAGGGTCTTGGGCAGGTCTTCCTGCTCTGAGGTCATACATTCTGTTACTGCAGTAATAACATTAAGTGATGTAAGTGGAGAGGGGAAGAGAGGGGGGGAGAGAGGGGAGAGAGGGGAGGAGAGGGGAGAGGGGGGAAGAGAGGGGAGGAGAGGGAAGAGAGAGGGGAGAGAGAGGGGAGGAGAGGGGAGGAGAGGGGAGAGAGGGGAGGAGAGGGAAGAGCGGGGAAGAGAGGGGAGGAGAGGGAAGAGAGGGGAGGAGAGAGGGGAGGGGAGGGGAGAGAGAGAGGGGAGGAGAGGGAGAGGGGAGGAAAGAGAGAGGAGGAGAGGGAAGAGAGGGGAGGAGAGGGAAGAGAGGGGAGGAGAGGGAAGAGAGGGGAGGAGAGGGAAGAGAGGGGAGGAGAGGGAAGAGAGGGGAGGAGAGAGGGGAGGGGAGAGAGAGGGGAGGAAAGAGAGAGGAGGAGAGAGGGGGGGATGAGAGAGGGGAGAGGAAGAAAGCTAGTGGAGGGGAGAGGAGAGAGGCTATTAAGATGGGTGGTCAGTGATTCTGTTGATCTCTAAAGGTTGTATTGACATTCTGATATTAAGACTATGACAGTAACCTCTCGAGGGAAATCACCACCACTTGCCCAGTTGTTCCTTGAAAAGCTGCAGGTTCAATTTGTTTCTTACCTTTATCTGCTGCCCTACTGACCAGTCCTCAACAAATCAAGAGACTGTATATTTGTCAGAAACTATTAATGCTGAGACCTGGCATATTTACCCCATCGAAGCATTGAAGTGAATGAACGTCCTAATCATCAGGGTCAGTCCAGAGGCATTAGTCTGGTCTGTGCCCTATCAAAATGATCTTTCAGATTTTAAACACGTTTGTGTGGCTATATGACTGCTATTGAACGTGTGGCTTTATTGAAGACTTTAAAGTATTGCCCTGGTGAAATGGATCAAATGCCAACCATTGGCTTTCAAGAGAATCCAAAAATTAGTTTTGTCTGAATAAGAACTTTTGGTCCTCCTCTTCCAAGGGAATGATCTATCAATATCACTTGTCCCTTCAACGGACGGTGATACAGGCAGAGTCAGACGGACAGGCGGTTTAGCATTATTCAGACGGCCCACTTGTGATGAAGGTCACTTTGTATATGTCTATCTGAATAAAAGTGTCGTCTCTCAAAGACAAAGACCTAAGCTGTATCCCAAATTGCACCCTATCCCCTTTTTTATAGTGGAATATCTTGGGAATAGGGTGTCATTTGGGACGTAGCCCTTATCTATTATTAACCAAACTCCTCTCCAGTCCAGCTTCTGGCGTTTCCCTTTTTCACGGTTTGTAGATGCGTTACGCCGTCCAGCTCTTCCGACTGCCAGAAGCCATCTAGTTGAATTGATTTCCGAAGCTCTTAGTGCCTTGGCTCAATCTCTATCACTGTATTTTACAACTTACTTTGTCAGTCGATACTATCTATTATCTTAATATCAGCCAATATGCCATCATCATCATGATAATAATACATTTTATTTGTAGAGCGCTTTTCATTTACAGATGGAAATCACAAAGCTCTTTACATTATTTGATGATCTACTGAAGGAAGTTTTGTATTTGTATTTATTAGGGATCCCAATTGCCAAGGCAGCAGCTACTCTTCCTGGGGTCCAAACATATTAAAGCACTTACATTACATATAAAACAAAAGATAAAACAGAACATCATATAACATTATTACACCACTACATATCTACAATACAAAATGTTTAATACCACCATACAACAATATCACAATGTGTGCGTATGCATGTGTCTATACCCTTGTGTGTGTCTCTTCACAGTCCCCGTTGTTCCATAAGGTGTATTTTTACCTGTTTTTTTAATCTGATTCTACTGCTTGCATCAGTTACCTGATGTGGAATAGAGTTCCATGTAGTCATGGCTCTATGTAGTAATATGCGCCTCCCATAGTCTGTTCTGGACTTGGGGACTGTGAAGAGACCTCTGGTGGCATGTCTTGTGAGGTATGCAGGGGTAATCGGTACATTCAGTTTGTCAACACCTCTTACAAAAACAAGCAGTGATGAAGTCAATCTCTCTTCCACTCTGAGCCAGGAAAGACTGACATGCATGTCATTAATGTTAGCTCTCCGTGTACTTTTAAGGGCCAGCCGTGCTGCCCTGTTCTGAGCCAATTGCAATTTTCCTAAGTCCCTCTTTGTGGCACCTGACCACACGACTGAACAGTAGACTAGGTGCGACAAAACTAGAGCCTGTAGGACCAGCCTTGTTGATAATGTTGTTAACATTTACATTTTAGTCATTTAGCAGACACTCTTATCCAGAGCGACTTACAGTTAGTGAGTGCATACATTACTTTAATTTTTCATACTGGCCCCCCGTGGGAAACGAATCCACAACCCTGGCGTTGCAAACGCCATGCTCTACCAACTGAGCTACATCCCTGCCGGCCATTCCCTCCCCTACCCTGGACGACGCTGGGCCAATTGTGCGCCGCCCCATGGGTTAAGAAGGCAGAGCAGCGCTTAATTATGGACATACTTCTCCCCATCTTAGCTACAGTTGTATCAATATGCTTTGACCATGACAGTCTACAATCCAGGGTTACTCCAAGCAGTTTAGTCACCTCAACTTGCTCAATTTCCACATTATTCATTTCGAGATGTAGTTGAGGTTTAGGGTTTAGTGAATGATTTGACCCAAATACAATGCTTTTAGTTTTGGAAATATCCAGGACTAACTTATTCCTTGCCACCCATTCCGAAACTAACTGCAACTCTTTGTTAAGTGTTGCAGTTATTTCAGTTGCTGTAGTAGCTGACGTGTATAGTGTTGAGTCATCCGCATACTCAAAGCCAGTGGCATGTCATTTTTAAAGATATGTAATGGGCCTAGACAGCTGCCCTGGGGAATTCCTGATTCTACCTGGATTATGTTTGAGAGGCTTCCATTAAAAAACACCCTCTGTGTTCTGTTAGACAAGTAACTCTTTATCCACATTATAGCAGGGGGTGTAAAGCCATAACACATATGTTTTTCCAGCAGCAGACTATGATCGATAATGTCAAAAGCCGAACTGAAGTCTAACAAAACAGCCCCCACAATCTTTTTATCATCAATTTCTCTCAGCCAATCATCAATCATTTGTGTAAGTGCTGTGCTTGTTGAATGTCCTTTTCTATAAGCATGCTGAAAGTTTGTTGTCAATTTGTTTACAGTAAGATAGCATTGTATCTGGTCAAACACCATTTTTTCCAATAGTTCACTAAGGGTTGCTAACAGGCTAATTGGTCGGCTATTTGAGCCAGTAAAGGGGGCTTTACTATTCTTAGGTAGCGGAATGACTTTTGCTTCCCTCCAGGCCTGAGGGCACACACATTCTAGTAGGCTTAAATTGAAAATATGGCAAATAGGAGTGGAAATATCCTCCGCTATTATCCTCAGTAATTTTCTGTCCAAGTTGTCAGACCCCAGTGGCTTGTCATTGTTAATAGACAACAATAATTTGTTCACCTCTTCCACACTCACTTTACGCAATTCAAAATTACAATGCTTGTCTCTCATAATTTGGTCAGATATATTGGATGTGTGGTGTCAGCAATTGTTACTGGCATGTCATGCCTAAGTTTGCTAATCTTGCCAATTGAAAAATGATTAAAGTAGTTGGCAATATCAGTTGGTTTTGTGATGAATGAGCCATCTGATTCAATGAATGATGGAGCTGAGTTTGCCTTTTTTCCCAAAATTTCATTTAAGGAGCTCCAAAGCTTTTTACTATCATTCTTTATGTCATTTATCTTTGTTTCATAGTGTAGTTTCTTCTTCTTTTTATTCAGTTTAGTCACATGGTTTCTCAATTTGCAATACGTTTGCCAATCGGTTGTGCAGCCAGACTTATTTGCCATTCCTTTTGCCTCATTGCTCTCCACCATACAATTTTTCAATTCCTCATCAATCCACTGGGATTTAACAGTTTTTACAGTCATTTTCTTAATGGGTGCATGCTTATTAGTAACTGGAAGAAGCAATTTCATAAATGTGTCAAGTGCAGGGTCTGGTTGCTCCTCATTAAACACCATGGACCAACATATATTCTTTAACCCATGGGGAGGGGGTCACACTCGGACAATCAGAGAGGGGGTTTATCATTGTGGCCCAGGTGGCACAAAATAATCAAAGGTCTGACCGCACGGAGATGCTTGGGAAAATGGTTACAACAGGGGATCAGAGTGTTTGTGTCTCAGGTGAAGAGGGTGGATCTGATCTCCATCACCTAGGACTTGACATAGATTAAGTAGATTAATCAAATCTCACATTGTTGTCAATTTCTGCTCAATCTGCATGCTTTCTCAATCAGCTGTAACTGTATGTGCACTCGTAGATCAGGTTCTTTCTTGAGTTGGGCTCTGGGATGTAACAACCGTTGAGCATCTGATTTTATGGTTGATTGTGGGGGAGGGGGGTTGAGTGTGTTGGAGTATGTGAGTATGTGCGTGTGTGTTTTTCCGGCATCTCTTGTGGGGGGGTGGGGATGTTGGGGTGGAGGGGGGGTATGGGATGGACCACGGGAATTATTTGCTAGGATAATAATTGCTTGTCAATAAATTAAATGTAATACAATGGCAATCCGGGTTATATGTTAAAATCCTACGCATGAACTGCCGACATTATTACGCATATTCATTGATAATGATGGAAAATAGGAAATGCATAATTTTTTTAAAATGATGGCTCAACTTGGGATGGGGAGGGGCTTTAGCGGGGGAATTAGTGGAGAACAATTGAAGGGTTACTCCGTAGCAATGCAAATATCACGGTACAGCTACAGTGGGGAAAAAAGTATTTAGTCAGCCACCAATTGTGCAAGTTCTCCCACTTAAAAAGATGAGAGAGGCATGTAATTTTCATCATAGGTACACGTCAACTATGACAGACAAATTGAGAAAAGAAAATCCAGAAAATCACATTGTAGGATTTTTAATGAATTTATTTGCAAATTATGGTGGAAAATAAGTATTTGGTCAATAACAAACGTTTCTCAATACTTTGTTATATACCCTTTGTTGGCAATGACACAGGTCAAACGTTTTCTGTAAGTCTTCACAAGGTTTTCACACACTGTTGCTGGTATTTTGGCCCATTCCTCCATGCAGATCTCCTCTAGAGCAGTGATGTTTTGGGGCTCTTATAGACATGATCAATACAAGTTGATTATTTAATTCCTGTACTGTTTGTAACCACCCTGGCAGGTTGATATCACATACATTATCAAGCATTTCACACATCCAGATACTGACTGTTAGCACTTGGTGGTCTATAGCATCTTTCCACCAGAATGGGCTTTAGGTGAGGCAGATGAACCTGTAGCCGTATTACTTCAACAGTATTTAACATTAGATCATCTCTGATCTTCACAGGAATGTGGTTCTGTATATAAACAGCAACACCTCCACCATTGGCATTACTATATTTTCTGTAAATGATGGCAAACATTTAGTAGTGAATTGGATACAAGTGTAAAACTTCATCACCTCATGTGCACAACAGAGACTCACCTATAGATATAGAATGCTATGGACTCACCAGCTTCCACTTTCTCACGTTGTGCTATTTACAACGAACACGTGACTGGCTGCTATTCTGGGGAACTACAGTAAGCTTCATAATGTAAAATGCGAAAGCTGAAATGAAGCGCGCAATCTGCTTTTTCTCCTAACATATTGCAAGTATTTAATTAAAAAGTAGCTACAAATATTCAAATATATTCAAAAACGTCAAAGAAATTGTTTCAACGGCATTCACTGTATATGAAAACCATCCCGTGGGTATTTCCAAATACCCCGATATACGGTATACCGCCCAACCCTAGTTCTTTGGAACACTACATTTGCTAAACCTTTTGTATCATTCTGGGAACTGGAATAGCACACACACGAGATGGTGCATCAATGTCTTACAGAGGCAGTGATTACTTACCAGGACAGTTGTAATCTTTACGGAGTGGACAATCCTGGTTAAATACATAAAATGAGTAAGTTCACTAGGAAAATAAATCAAATATGAGCTGAGTATTAATGACGTCCCGGGCTTGTCAAATGTAGAATGGCTCGTGAGATTCTTCCTTCTCGAGAGGAGAGGCCCACTGACCATGCTCCAGTAATCAGCTCTTGTTTGTACACAAACACACACAAATACATACACCGCAATTACACACACACAGCTACCGCAGGTATTAATGAGGCCTAATGAATGAGAGGTTAATTTGTGCCCTCGGTTATTCTGAACCCTCCCCCTTCATCCCTTCCTCCCGTGTCGGCTGAGCTGTTGCTAACTGTGTTTCTAGGGTTACGTCCCAAATGCCACCCTTTATATTCCCTTTGTAGTGCACTACTTTTGACCAGGGCCCATTTTTGATTTGTGACACAGCCTAGCTCTCTCTTCTTCCTAGGGAGGTAATAAGTTGACCTTCCTGTTGTTGGAGACAGCTGCTCTCCTGTGGCATCACTTCACATGGAATAATTAACAAAAAGATTAAGCAATTGGCTGGCTGTAAAAATCACAGCTTTCCTGACAGTTTATTTTCCTGATAATATCTCACCTATTCAAATAATATCTCATTTTCTGGCCATTGTCAGTCACTGATGTCATTTGTCAGTAATTTGATGCTCTGTTGATACTCTCATTCAAAGATAGTGTCATAGGCTAACATTAAAGGGAAAGTGCGCGATTTTGGCAACCTAAGCCCTTTTCTACTTACCCAGTCAGATGAATTCAGGGATACAATTTTTATGTCTGCGTACAGTTTGAAGGAAGCTGAAGGTGGTTTTGCGAGCCAACGCTAAAGCTATGAATGGAAGTCTACCAGTAGACTAACGCTAGTAAGCATTGGGTCGCAAAACTACCTCCAACTTCCTTCAAACTGTACACAGAGACATCAAAATGGTATCCCTGAATTCATCTGACTAAATAGAAGAAGTGAATTGCCAAAATTCCGCACTATCCCTTTAATCTTGATTAGTTGTTGATATTGGTCTGATTCTGAATGGTTTCTGTTCTGTTGGGCCCCCCCAGGTACTGAGCAGTACAGTACCTACACTGGCTATGCAGAGAGCTACCTATGGGACGGCAAACATCAGGACAAGACCCCAAGGTGCTTACTTTCTGATCAGACTGTTTTTAAAATACACTCTACATATTTAAGGGATTTCGCTCTGAAGTTGTTTACAATATTGATTAACCAATTACCAAGAGCATGATTTAATGACTTTTTCCTCCCACTGTGCCTCTGCATTGCTTGCTCTTTGTTTGTTTTTTTAGACTGGCTATCTGTAAAGCACTTTTGTGACAACTGCTGATGTAAAAAGGGCTTTATAAAATACATTTGAATGATTTGCCCTAACCCTGTCGTCCACAGAGACTCCTGGCAGAGGAGGTGCACAGAGATCGTAGCGATGGACGCTCTGAAGTTCAGGAGCTTCCTCGAACAGTTTCACCCTGATAAAATGAACAGAGAACTGAATAAGGTGAGTAGTGGTTACTTGATAAGATGAGTAGTGGTAACTCAATAAGATGAGCATAGTTCGTGGCTGGAGATTTCATGCACACCATTCAGTAAAAAAAAGAAAATGGATAATGAATACAAAACGCCCATTCATGATGTAACCATTTGGCAACTTATAAAATGAACATGGTCGTCTTGTTGGGTTGGGGTCAATGACGTATATATAAACCCCTGGATTGCTGATGCTATGTATTGGCCAATGAGAGGCTTTGAAGCCACCGGGCGGCCATATTGGTTCTCCCCAGCAGGAGCAGTGCTCCATAGGAATGAATGGAATTCTACAATATTGCAATTAAATGTTTCAACAACAAATTTACATGTATTTAAGTATTTTGTTGTTGTAGTGGGGACAGAAGCATTACTACTCTCTACAAGTTCTACTTAAGGAACATTTTTGTGTATATATATATATATATATATATATATATATATATATATATTTGTATTTCTTAGTTTAGCTCATATAATATAATTTAAAAGTATGCATTAGGGTGTCTGTAATGGAATAAACATGGGGGAAAATGAATATAGACATTAATAAATGTTTGCTAATTTATAAAAACTAAAATCTAAAAAAATTAATATTTTACATAAGTATTCAGACCCTCAGTACTTTGTTAAAGCACCTTTGGCAGCGACTACAGCCTCGAGTCTTCTTGGGTATGACGCTACAAGCTTGGCACGCCTGTATTTGGGGAGTTTCTCCCATTCTTCTCTGCAGATCCTCTCAAGCTCTGTCAGGTTGGATGGGGAGCGTCACTGCACAGCTATTTTCAGGTCTCTCCAGAGATGTTCGATCGGGTTCAAGTCCGGGCTCTGGCTGGGCCACTTAAGGACATTCAGAGCCTTGTACCGAAGCCACTCTTGCGTTGTCTTGGCTGTGTGCTTAGGGTCGCTGTCCTGTTGGAAGGTGAACCTTTGCCCCAGTCTGAGGTCCTGAGTGCTCTGGAGCAGGTTTTCATCAAGGATCTCTCTGTACTTTGCTCCGTTCATCTTTCCCTTGATCCTGACTAGTTTCTCAGTCCCTGCAGCTGAAAAACATCCCCACAGCATGATGCTGCCACCACCATGCTTCACCGTAGGGATTGTGCCAGGTTTCCTCCAGATGTGAGGCTTGGCATTCAGGCCAATGAGTTCAATCTTGGTTTCATCAGACCAGAGAATCTTGTTTCTCATGGTCTGAGAGTCCTGTAGGTGCCTTTTGGCAAACTCCAAGCGGGCTGTCATGTGCCTTTTACTGAGGAGTGGCTTCCGTCTGGCCACTCTACCATAAAGGCCTGATTGGTGGAGTGCTGCAGAGATGGTTGTCCTTCTGGAAGGTTATCCCATCTCCACAGAGGGACTAAGGAGCTCTGTCAGAGTGACCATCGGGTTCTTGGTCACCTCCCTGACCAATGCCCTTCTCCCCTGATTGCTCAGTTTGGCCGGGCGGCCAGCTCTAGGAAGAGTCTTGGTTGTTCCAAACTTCTTCCATTTAAGAATGATGGAGGCCACTGTGTTCGTGGGGACCTTTAAATGCTGCAGACATTTTTTGGTATCCTTCTGCAAATCTGTGCCTTGACACAATCCTGTCTCGGAGCTCTACGGACAATTCCTTCGACCTCATGGCTTGGTTTTTGCTCTGACATGGGACCTTATATAGACAGGTGTGTGCCTTTCCAAATCATGTCCAATCAATTGAATTTGCCACAGGTGGACTCCAATCAAGTTGTAGAAACATCTCAAGGATGATCAATGGAAACAGGATGCACCTGAGCTCAATTTCGAGTCTCATAGCAAAGGGTCGGAATACTTAATGTAAATAAGGTATTTCTGTTTATTATTTTGAATACATTTGCAAAGATTTCTAAAAATCTGTTTTCGCTTCGTCATTACGGGGTATTGTGTTTAGATTTAGGGAAAAAATGTATTTAATCCATTTTAGAATAATGTCGTAACGTAACAAAATGTGGAAAAAGTCAAGGGGTCTGAATAATTTCCGAAGGCACTCTAGATATATTCTTGGCTACGTCCTTGGGAATCACCCATTCTCTGCTTCTCATATCTGGAGTGCTTCTGCTTTAAGTAAAATTTGTCGTCCGTTGTACTGTAGACACAAATATGAACATATCTGTAATATTAATGACGGTGTAAGTAAGGAGGGCGTTAGTCTACAGCTATCGCTGTTTGATGTTAAGCTTTGATCTTCCATCCGTGTGTGTGAGTGTGTGAGTGTCGTTCCTTTAAAATGATTATATGCATCAGTGAGAACCTTAATTGAAGTTGAAATTAGCCTTGTCACGTTGATTTAATAGCTTTAGTGTCGAGCCATTGCATACAATCAGACAAAGACAACACAATGATCTCATAGTCACTGCTGCCAAATGTAACGTCATCTGAAATGACTAACGTGTACTCTTCCTCTGAGGTAAACAATAAACATTGGAGTTGGTTTAAGAATGGAAGATGCCATCTTGAGTGATGAAATGTTTAGCTAGTTAATTAAGGCTATCATGTCCCATTATGATCTGCTATTTTATGCATTAGTTGATCTAAATCAAGTTTATTTAACCTTTTGTTTAACCAGGTAAGTTATTGAGAACACATTCTTTTTTTACAATAGCAACCTGACAATGGTGGTAAATTACATCAGAATACTTCAGGTATCCATTTCTTCACATAATATTCTCTGATAGTAATTGACAAAGTGAAATTAAAAGACATTACGTTGATGTTGTGAAGTCTCACTTCAGGAAGAAAAAAAAAAGCTGACCGTTCTAACAGGAGGTGAAAAATAACCCGAACATGGAGAGCAATTCTGTTTGGAGGGTTGTTTAAGAAACTGCCCAATCTGCCCTTTTAAACCCTAGAATTTACCACTGGACAGACAGGGGTGTACGTCCCAAATGGCACCCTATTCCCTATATAGTGCACTACTTTTGACCAGGGCCCATAGTGCACTATGTAGGGAAATGGGTGCCATTTGGGACACGACAGGGGAGGAGCCGTACTCAGCATTCATTCTCACTTAAGTCACCTTAATTCCCAAGTGAAAATGGATGTCCAGAGCCCCTTGCGTATATCCATCATTTAATTTGCTGAGGTGCCTCGTGTCAATGTTAGAAGACACCTGTCTTGTCAAGTCAATCCATATCAAAATCCCTTCCAGATGTGAATGGGGCGTAGGTCGGATAGGTGTAATTGGCAGTTCTACGACATGTAAATGAAATCAAGCTCTATATGTGTGAACTGTGAAGTTGTTAAATGATCATTTTAAAAATGCATGGTTAATACTCAGGCCAACCGGATCTTTCCTCAGGGCTTTTTTTTACGCACGCAGCATGCATTACATTGAATAATGTGCCAAGCTTTAGGACCGGCACGCAGCATGCATTGAATTTAATAATGTGCCAAGCTTTAGGCCCGGCAGGCAGCATGCATTACATTGTTATGTTATATATATTTTCCATTTACGTGTGTTAATGTATAGGACCATACTAGAGTTCTCATGATTACGTTATGGAACTTACCAGAGATATGGAACTGCACTAAACAGAGATGTGGAACTGCACTAAACAGAGATGTGGAACTGCACTAAACAGAGATGTGGAACTGCACTAAACAGTGATCAGAGGAGCCCTAAGGCTTCCTTCTGGCTTTAGTGTAGTTTAATGAGATCTCATCGTATTACTACTTACTGGTACCCAGCCAGGGCCTGCCCTAGTCTGATGACTTGACATACTGTCACATCAGTATTCTCACATCAGCATTGACCAACTGACGACTCAGTTTATTTCTCACCAGTGCAATTTACATGATCCCCCCATGTCTGAGAAATGTGGTTGCTCTTTTTTGTGTTTTGTTTTGTATATCTTCCAAATCTTTCTTCCCCCTCCCCTCCCCTCCTTTAGGCATACTGTGGCTTCTCCCGCCCGGGGGAGAGGAGTGAGGATCTCTCTGCGGTTGCTACGGGGAACTGGGGCTGTGGAGTGTTCGGGGGAGACGCTAGGTTTAAAGGTAAGCTTGGGGCAGCATAGCACTTACTCAAAATGGCTGATGTTACATTTACATTTTAGTCATTTAGTAGACACTCTTTTCCACTTCTTTTGGTGGACTGAATATGTGCCAGGACTCATTTTCTGTTCCGGCCCAAGTTAAACTCTGCTCTTATCCAGGGCAACTTGCAATACGTGCCTTTAACTAAATTAGGTTAAAAAAAATAAACACAACCACATATCACCATTTTTGCTATAAAACCTTATTCGAAAAACACATTTTAAAGAATTTAACATTTAACATACTTCTGCGTCGTCGCGGTCCAAAGTGGACAGGGTTAGAGAAGAGTATAGGAGAGAAGGAGTATGATTTGAACCTCGAGTGGACTGTACTGTTGAGTATAGGAGAGAGTATGATTTGAACCTCCAGTGGACTGTACTGTTGAGTATAGGAGAGAGTATGATTTGAACCTCCAGTGGACTGTACTGTTGAGTATAGGAGAGAGTATGATTTGAACCTCCAGTGGACTGTACTGTTGAGTATAGGAGAGAAGGAGTATGATTTGAACCTCCAGTGGACTGTACTGTTGAGTATAGGATAGAAGGAGTATGATTTGAACCTCCAGTGGACTGTACTGTTGAGTATAGGAGAGAAAGAGTATGATTTGAACCTCCAGTGGACTGTACTGTTGAGTATAGGAGAGAGTATGATTTGAACCTCCAGTGGACTGTACTGTTGAGTATAGGAGAGAGTATGATTTGAACCTCCAGTGGACTGTACTGTTGAGTATAGGAGAGAGTATGATTTGAACCTCCAGTGGACTGTACTGTTGAGTATAGGAGAGAAGGAGTATGATTTGAACCTCCAGTGGACTGTACTGTTGAGTATAGGAGAGAAGGAGTATGATTTGAACCTCCAGTGGACTGTACTGTTGAGTATAGGAGAGAAAGAGTATGATTTGAACCTCCAGTCCTGACATGAGTCCCAAATGGCACCCTGTTCCCTATAATATAGTGCACTACTTTTGACCAGATCCCTATGGGCCCTGGCCAAAAGTAGTGCACTAAAAGTAGGGAATAAGGTACCATTTGGAACGCATTGCAGTTAGTATGGCCTGTCCCCTCTCTCGTTAGCCTTGGCTGTGGAATACATTCATTTACTTAATGCCTATTTGTCTGCCCACTTATTGATCAAATGACAACGTTGATATTTTTCATTAACAGTGGAATTGATCGCCTGCCCCAGCCCACCCATCCATTATGGACCTAGGGGCAATTCCACGATAACGGAATTACGCTGAGACTCCCGATTTTTCACTTTAAAATGTATGCCAAACAAAAAAAAAACATTGATTTCAAAGTTTAACAAACCATACAAACCCTATGCACAATGACTACTTTGAACAATTGACACAGTAAAAAATATTAAATAAAGGTTTACTGGAAAAGATGTGCAGATGCAAAGTTTGGTAACAGAATTACGGTAAAATCTCCCTCAATTGTATTTTGCCACCAAACGTTGTATCTGCACAGTTCTTCCTGTATATTTGTTTTTTTGTAAAAAGCGAAAAGTTTAATTGTTCAAGGTGTTCCATTGTTTGTAAAACTTTGAAATCAGTGGTTTTCGTTTGGTATACATTTGAAAGTAAAACAAATCGGGACTCGGTGTAATTCAAGTACATTTCCATGGTAACGATCCCATTAGTGTTCCTACACCACTGTCTATAGGCAGAGGGGCTCATAGGAGGACACCGCCAGACTCCTGCGCTACCGCTAACAGTTAGCACCCAGTGGTGCTTTAAGACTAAATACACTGGCTGAAACCAGCTCAGAGTTTTAATGGCTGTGATAGGAGAAAACTGAATATGGATCAACAACATTGTAGTTACTCTAAACTACTAACCAAAATGACAGAGGGGAAAAGAAGGAAGCCTGTACAGAATACAAATATTCCAAAACATGCATCTTGTTTGCACTAAAGTAAAACTGGAAAACAATGTGGCAAAGAAATTAACGTCATGTCCTGAAAAAAAAAAAGTGTTATGTTTGGGGAAAATACATCACAACACATCACTGAGTACCACTCTTTATATTTTCGAGCATGGTGGTGGCTGCATCATGTTATGGGTATGCTTGTCATCAGCAAGGACTAGGGAGTTTTTTAGGATAAAAATAAACAGAACAGAGCTATAAGCACAGACAAAATCCTAGAGGAAAACCTGTCTGTCTGCTTTCCACCAGACACTGGGAGACTAGAGGAAAACCTGTCTGTCTGCTTTCCAACAGACACTGGGAGACTAGAGGAAAACCTGTCAGTCTGCTTTCCACCAGACACTGGGAGACCAATTCACCTTCCAGCAGGACAATAACCTAAAACACAAGGTCAAATATACACTGGAGTTGCTTACCAAGAAGACATTGAATGTTTCTGAGTGGCCTAGTCACAGTTTTGACATAAATCGGCTTGAAAACGTTAGGAACACCTGCTCTTTCCATGACAGACTGACCAGGTGAATCCAGGTGAACGCTATGACCCCTTATTGATGTCACTTGTTAAATCCACTACAATCCGTGTAGATGAAGATGAGGAGACAGGTTAAAGAAGGATTTTTAAGCCTTGAGACAATTGAGACATGGATTGTGTATGTGTGCCATTCAGAGGGTGAATGGGCAAGACAAAATATTGAAGTTCCTTTGAACGAGGGGTATGGTAGTAGGTGCCAGGCGCACCGGTTTGTGTCAAGAACTGCAACGCTGCTGGGTTCTTCACGCTCAACAGTTTCCCGTGTGTATCAAGAATGGTCCCCCACCCAAAGGACATCCAGCCAACTTGACACAACTGTGGGAAGCATTGGAGTCAACATGGACCAGCATTCCTGTGGATCGCTTTCGACACCTCGTAAAGTCCATGCCCCGACGAATTGAGGCTGTTCTGAGGGCAAAAGGGGGGGGGGGGGGGTGCAATTCAATGTTAGGAAGGTGTTCCTAATATTTGGTATACTCAGTATATCCAGTGCCTTCGGAAAGTATTCATACCCCTTGACTTATTCCACATGTTGTTGTGTTACAGCCTGAATTCAAAATGGATTCGATTTTGTATTTATTTATCTGAACCAGTTAGTTAATTAGCTTAACGCCGGTCCAGAACCAGTTAGTTAATTAGCCTAGCATCGGTCCAGAACCTGTTAGTTAATTAGCCTAGCATTGGTCCAGAACCAGTTAGTTAATTAGCCTAGCGCCGGTCCAGAACCAGTTAGTTAATTAGCCTAGCGCCGGTCCAGAACCAGTTAGTTAATTAGCCTAGCGCTGGTCCAGAACCAGTTAGTTAATTAGCCTAGCGTCGGTCCAAAACCAGTTAGTTAATTAGCCTAGCGCCGGTCCAGAACCAGTTAGTTAATTAGCCAAGCGCCGGTCCAGAACCTGTTAGTTAATTAGCCTAGCATTGGTCCAGAACCAGTTAGTTAATTAGCCTAGCGCCGGTCCAGAACCAGTTAGTTAATTAGCCTAGCGTCGGTCCAGAACCAGTTAGTTAATTAGCCTAGCGCCGGTCCAGAACCAGTTAGTTAATTAGCCTAGCGCCGGTCCAGAACCAGTTAGTTAATCAGCCTAGCGCCGGTCCAGAGCCAGGCAGGCAGGACCCCTGTCTCTATGAAGTCAACTGGCAGTTTTCTTACCCCACTGTCTTCTTAATGGCATGCCTCTGGGGAGAACAGACACTTAATATAGCCCAGTGTTCCCCTCTGTTTACTTGGTTTTGCTCTCAAATAGCTCCATCCATGCTTTTAATTGTGGGACAAGTTGGAAGAGTGATGACAACATGAAAAAGGAGGAACTGAAAGTCTGTGAAAAGAGAAGCCTCAGCCCCCAGCGTTGCAGATGTTTATTCAGCAGTGTTCGTAGCTCGTTACTGTTGCCTCTCTGTCCCGGTTGCTTTATTAATCAGCAGACTTTATTTCCAGACTCTTTATGAAATATTCACAAGGTTCTGGGGCCAGAACCTGCCTTCCCCTGCTCACACGGTGACTAAGTCTGGCTCCTCAGTGGGGGGACTGGGTATTCATTCATTTCTTAATTCATTCTGAGTCCTGGTGTGAAATATGACAGTTTAAATTGCTCTGGCTGAATCTGGTTGTGTTGTCGCAGTCTTCAGCGTGTTTACTCTAGGATCCTGGTATCCTGTCTTGTACTGTATCTGAAGAAAGCATCGGCCCTGTATAGACGGTTTCTCTCTCCCTTCCTCTCCCTTCCTCTCCCTCTCTCTCCATCTCTCTCCCCCCCCCCCCCCCCCCCCCCCATCTCCCCACTCCCTCCAGCTCTGCTCCAGATTCTGGCAGCCTCTGAGGCGGGCCGAGACGTGGCCTATTTCACCTTTGGTGACAGCGCCCTGATGAAAGACGTCTACGAAATGCACTACTTCCTCACACAGAGACACGTCAGCGTCGGTAAGGCACATACAATCTCCCTCTCCACAATGTGTACTGCCATGTCCCTAACCCTCACACAGAGACACGTCAGCGTCGGTAAGGCACATACAATCTCCCTCTCCACAATGTGTACTGCCATGTCCCTAACCCTCACACAGAGACACGTCAGCGTCGGTAAGGCACATCTCCCTCTCCACAATGTGTACTACCATGTCCCTAACCCTTCACACAGAGACACGTCAGCGTCGGTAAGGCACATCTCCCTCTCCACAATGTGTACTACCATGTCCCTAACCCTTCACACAGAGACACGTCAGCGTCGGTAAGGCACATCTCCCTCTCCACAATGTGTACTACCATGTCCCTAGCCCTTCACACAGAGACACGTCAGCGTCGGTAAGGCACATACAATCTCCCTCTCCACAATGTGTACTACCATGTCCCTAACCCTTCACACAGAGACACGTCAGCGTCGGTAAGGCACATACAATCTCCCTCTCCACAATGTGTACTACCATGTCCCTAACCCTTCACACAGAGACACGTCAGCGTCGGTAAGGCACATACAATCTCCCTCTCCACAATGTGTACTACCATGTCCCTAACCCTTCACACAGAGACACGTCAGCGTCGGTAAGGCACATACAATCTCCCTCTCCACAATGTGTACTACCATGTCCCTAACCCTTCACACAGAGACACGTCAGTGTCGGTAAGGCACATCTTCCTCTCCATGTGTAGGCCACTCCCATGGCTCTCTCTATACCAGGCCTGTTCAATTTCAGTCCTGGAGGGCAGAAACACTTCTGGGTTTTGTTTGTACCTGGTAGTTAATTGCACTCACTTAATACTGAAATGCATTTGATGATTTAAGACGCGTCTCCCTCTACCATATCTACTGTACTCCCCTGGCTCACATCAGATCTCCCTCTACCATATCTACTGTACTCCCCTGGCTCACATCAGATCTCCCTCTACCATATCTACTGTACTCCCCTGGCTCACATCAGATCTCCCTCTACCATATCTACTGTACTCCCCTGGCTCACATCAGATCTCCCTCTACCATATCTACTGTACTCCCCTGGCTCACATCAGATCTCCCTCTACCATATCTACTGTACTCCCCTGGCTCACATCAGATCTCCCTCTACCATATCTACTGTACTCCCCTGGCTCACATCAGATCTCCCTCTACCATATCTACTGTACTCCCCTGGCTCACATCAGATCTCCCTCTACAATGTACAGTGGGGGAAAAAAGTATTTAGTCAGCCACCAATTGTGCAAGTTCTCCCACTTAAAAAGATGAGAGAGGCCTGTAATTTTCATCATAGGTACACGTCAACTATGACAGACAAAATGAGAGAGAAAAAATCCTGTCGCTGGGCAACACGGACTTTCAACTCCCTCCAAAGATTTTCTATGGGGTTGAGATCTGGAGACTGGCTAGGCCACTCCAGGACCTTGAAATGCTTCTTACGAAGCCACTCCTTTGTTGCCCGGGCGGTGTGTTTGGGATCATTGTCATGCTGAAAGACCCAGCCACGTTTCATCTTCAATGCCCTTGCTGATGGAAGGAGATTTTCACTCAAAATCTCACGATACATGGCCCCATTCATTCTTTCCTTTACACGGATCAGTCGTCCTGGTCCCTTTGCAGAAAAACAGCCCCAAAGCATGATGTTTCCACCCCCATGCTTCACAGTAGGTATGGTGTTCTTTGGATGCAACTCAGCATTCTTTGTCCTCCAAACACGACGAGTTGAGTTTTTACCAAAAAGTTCTATTTTGGTTTCATCTGACCATATGACATTCTCCCAATCCTCTTCTGGATCATCCAAATGCATTCTAGCAAACTTCAGACGGGCCTGGACATGTACTGGCTTAAGCAGGGGGACACGTCTGGCACTGCAGGATTTGAGTCCCTGGCGGCGTAGTGTGTTACTGATGGTAGGCTTTGTTACTTTGGTCCCAGCTCTCTGCAGGTCATTCACTAGGTCCCCCCGTGTGGTTCTGGGATTTTTGCTCACCGTTCTTGTGATCATTTTGAACCCACGGGGTGAGATCTTGCGTGGAACCCCAGATCGAGGGAGATTATCAGTGGTCTTGTATGTCTTCCATTTCCTAATAATTGCTCCCACAGTTGACTTCTTCAAACCAAGCTGCTTACCTATTGCAGATTCAGTCTTCCCAGCCTGGTGCAGGTCTACAATTTTGTTTCTGGTGTCCTTTGACAGCTCTTTGGTCTTGGCCATAGTGGAGTTTGGAGTGTGACTGTTTGAGGTTGTGGACAGGTGTCTTTTATACTGATAACAAGTTCAAACACGGTGCCATTAATACAGGTAACGAGTGGAGGACAGAGGAGCCTCTTAAAGAAGAAGTTACAGGTCTGTGAGAGCCAGAAATCTTGCTTGTTTGTAGGTGACCAAATACTTATTTTCCACCATAATTTGCAAATAAATTCATAAAAAATCCTACAATGTGATTTTCTGGATTTTTTTTTCTCAATTTGTCTGTCATAGTTGACGTGTACCTATGATGAAAATTACAGGCCTCTCTCATATTTTTAAGTGGGAGAACTTGCACAATTGGTGGCTGACTAAATACTTTTTTTCCTCACTGTACAACACTGTCTAGTGTTCTATAGTTCTATACATACAACACTGTCTAGTGTTCTATAGTTCTATACATACAACACTGTCTAGTGTTCTATAGTTCTATACATACAACACTGTCTAGTGTTCTATAGTTCTATACATACAACACTGTCTAGTGTTCTATAGTTCTATACATACAACACTGTCTAGTGTTCTATAGTTCTATACATACAACACTGTCTAGTGTTCTATAGTTCTATACATACAACACTGTCTAGTGTTCTATAGTTCTATACATACAACACTGTCTAGTGTTCTATAGTTCTATACATACAACACTGTCTAGTATTCTATAGTTCTATACATACAACACTGTCTGGTGTTCTATAGTTCTATACATACAACACTCTCTAGTGTTCTATACATACAACACTGTCTAGTGTTCTATAGTTCTATACATACAACACTGTCTAGTGTTCTATAGTTCTATACATACAACACTGTCTGGTGTTCTATAGTTCTATACATACAACACTGTCTGGTGTTCTATAGTTCTATACATACAACACTGAAATGTATTGGAGTATTTTGCACATTGCAAAGGCATACACCTAACTATATTGGTTATAGAATTATGTATTTTTGGTAAACAATTTGTTGTATTAAATCACAACCTGTAAAATCAGGAAGAATTACAATACCATTTGTCAGCGTTTGCCCTCTATTCCTGATTCTCTGCTGTGGTTGTTTGGTGAATGAATGATGTATCTAACGTGGTCTCTGTTTCTGTCTCCATAGGGGCTCTGTACAGTTTCCTGTGTCAGTACTACAGTTCAGTGTGTCAGAGCTGCTTCACACGCTGTCCTGACGTCAGCCTCTATTCCTTCATCTACCAGGAGGTCAGCTCTGTCTCCCCCTAGACCAGACACACACACACACACACACACACACACACAGGTCGGCTCCCCCTAGACACCACATCGCACGCACACACCACACGCAGCCCCCCCCCCCCCCCCCTCCATCTACTGGTAGCTAATGCATAATTGGATAGAGCTTCGATGTGTTGCGATTGTGATTTGGGAAGGTAAAGCAAAGATTGCCATCCATCTTGTGAGTGTGTCATGTGTCTTTTTTTCTTTTTTTTTTACACCCACACATATCCACACTAAATTAATCAGCTGTCAGAAGTCCAGTAAAGGGAAAGAATGAATAGCAGTTATTAGAGAGGAGAGAGCTCAGAGAAATAAAAATTTTTTTTACATTGATCTTCAGTCTTTGGCTAGTTACTCTGTTCTGCACTGGAGAGAAGCTGTGTCACTATGTGGGAATGATCACTTAAACGTGTGTGCCGTGATCATTTCTTTCAAATATTTCAGATTATCATGGCCCTAGCCACGGGCCTCCATTAAGTGGATATATTATTTTGTATTTTTTGTGCCACATGCAGGAAATAATGTGAACAAGTGTACTTAATGACACCCTGTTCTATAATTTGATTAGATTTTCAACTCTTAAGTAGTAGTCTCAGACTCTAGGAAAAGTGATTCACTAAGGTAATGCTGTATGCCTCAACATCTTGAAACATTGAAAAGTGAGAAATTGGTTTTGAAATGTTTTGTGTGATTATGGATTTGTTTTAATAATTAATAAAAAGATGTAACTCGTTATATACGAATATTGTTTTTTTTTTTCTTCCGTTCGTAATATGATCCTAAGCACCAATATTGAATATAACATCTGCCTGCACTGTCTTTCAAATGTCCTTTTTCAGACCTCAATTATTCACAGAAACAATGATGCAGGTTAAAATAAAACCATACCTTAACCTGCACCATCAGTCATTGAGGTTGTTAAAATGAAACCATACCTTAACCCCCTAGAGTTGATTGACGCACCAGTGTGTCAATCTAAGTAACATAATACAAAAATCCCTATCAAAATCTGTCAGTTTAAGCTGGAGATATCTCTAAAATCTGTCCTCTTACGACAATGTCTGTAGCGTCTGAATGGTTTGACCTAGAAACTATTATGACCTCTCTATGGAAAGATGACTCTGAACGGTTTGACCTAGAAACTATTATGACCTCTCTATGGAAAGATGACTCTGAACGGTTTGACCTACAAACTATTATGACCTCTCTATGGAAAGATGACTATGACGAACACGATGGCGGTCTCCGACCCCCACAAGAGTCACGGGACTCGTCTGAAGGTAACCGGTACCGTTTTTTTTGAAAATGAATGAAAGTATGAAGGTAGTTTTGTGCCTACCCAAAAAAGGGGTTAAATATGTGTAAAAAATAAAATAAAATAATTATTTCCTGAACTTTCTTATGTCTGCTAGATACAGGACAGACACTTCAAAACTTTGTTTCTTAAGATTTATTTTTGGACTGTCTTTTTTGCCATTTATGAATGTTATTTTTGTATATATTTTTTGGAAACCTAAAGGGGTCCTAAAATTCAAAATCAAATAGCTAAATGATCCATAGTACGACCATCTTAAAACAATTCCATATGTCAGCTCAGACTTTTAAGAATTAACAACCTCAATGACTGATGGTGCAGGTTAAAATAAAAATATACCTTAACAACCTCAATGACTAATGGTGCAGGTTAAAATTAAACCATAAGTGGCCGACCGGCTCTATTCAGTCTTATGTTTTGAAATTTGAAATTGTATTTTTTACATTGGATAAAAGTAGAGACTCAGAGCAAGAAAATGGTATGTCATACACTACAGTTGAGGAACAATGGGAAAGTAATTCTGCTTTGAAAGTTAATAAACGTGTAACCCCACTTTTGAGAAAATGGCCCTTGAATGTTTTGTTACACCTATTGGCGAGCGCTTCTTTGTCTACACCCATTCAGCATCGTTCACGCCCTCTTAAGCCTTAGCCCCACCCATCTCTTTAAGGATTCACATGTGAGGCCATGTGCTAAACAGAGTGAGTACGGTAGTGGACTAAACAACCAAAGATTTCCAGACTAAAGGCTGGTTTATACTATGTCTATCGACATGTCTGTAGACAGTCGTCACAGTGACATCATGAACATTCTATTGTCGTACGAAAAAGTATAAACACAAAAACGACAGGCTGCATGACATCAGCAGCCTGGTGGTCCAAAATAGCATAACTGGAGAATTTTTATACCAATAAACCCATCCGTTTAAAAATGGATTTAGAATATGTCAATCTAGCAAACCAGGCAACTAAAAGCAACTTTCTAAACTATGTTTTCATTTGTTTCTAGCTTGTTAACGTTAAGTTAGCTGGCTAGCCGGTTCAAATAATGACCATATCATAGCTGACCGTCTTAACTTTAGCACATTTTTATTCATTATTTTAGGAAAATAAACTCACAACAAGATCATTATTTACAAGTTAATGGCGAGCTCATTACAGAAAATAGCTTACGGTTGTGAGTGAGACGGAATAAAAGCAGGGCGTTCTTACGTAGAAGGCGTTCTACCATAGAATTGTAGAACTTGGACACTGTCTCGTTGGCCTAACGTTATATCCTAATTTGACTTTGGTGCAGGTCATGTTGTTGTTCACATTACCGTCTCTAGTAAACACTCTATATCAATTAAAATCTAAGTTTATTTGTCACATGCACAGGATACAGAAGGTGTAAACAGTACGGTGAAATAGTACCTTGCATAGTGGAGTGTTTTGTTTAGACAATGAACCATAATTCCAACTCATAACATTACTACCGTGCATGAATCTGCAGGTAGCTAAAGCTAACCAGCTTGGTTCAAAGGTAGCGAGCTAGCTAACATTAGACTGTAACTAGCAATGCAAATGACTTTCTGAGATACAGATAATAGTACTACACAGATCATACACGTAACTTTAGCTACCAAGCCAGCCAGCTAACGTTAGCTAGCTAGCTAACAGTACGCTAACTTGCAAATTTCTGACAAAATTAGAAATGTATAATATCTGAAAATGTAGCTAGCTAGACTCTCTTACCCGTATACATGGATGGACGCTTCTCCCTCTGTCACGGATGCCATGGTTGCCCATAGTTTCAAGATGTAATCTGGAGACAGGTGTTTTATACAACAGCCTTCTGTGTGTTCTCTTTTCGACTCCCTCCGCATATTTGCAATCAAACGTCAGAATTTTCTCCATCTCCTTAGCTATCATACTCTGCTTCCACAGGCATTCCACTGATTTCAAAACTCGATCAACTTGTTACGTGACAACAACACTGTTGATTGCCGTTTCAGAAGACTAGAATGTCTGGTTCAATTATATAAAATGTTTTGACCTAAATCAGGGATGTCCTCATCGTCTGATTCATTTTCAGAGTCAGAGAGACTCAGCATGGCACGATCGTCTTCCAGAAAGTGGAGAGCATTAGCAACACTTTTGCAGTTCTTTGTGATATCTTTTTCAAAAAAGCTGCGTTAGAAAGGATTATCTACACATACTGAGCAGCTCATGGTATAGACAGAAGCATGCTACATGGCAGACCAATCAGAACTCATCTCTCGGGCATGTCCAGCCCATCCATTATCTCAGCCAATCATGGCTAGCGGGAAGAGTCCTGTCTTTTTCCGTGGCTAAACCAACTAGTCTTGTAATTTAACGATTTGATTCGTATTTACAGATGGCATACAAGTTTGTTATTAAGGCACATGAAAGTTCACGTGTTCCAGAAGGCATTTCCGCCCAAAAAAAAGCATTTTGATTTGTACTTTTTTTTTTAAACGTTAAAATGTCTCTCCTGTGAAGTAGTGATGTGCAACATATGGCTAGTTTCCTGAAACGAGTCACACACCTTAACAACCTCAATGAGTAATGGTTCTATTCCGGTAGACATTAGGCTACAGACAGGTTATATTTATTTAACCTTTATTTAGACAGGGAAGTCATACTGAGACTAGGGCTAGTTTTACAGATGAGCCCTGCATAAATACAACAGACACATACAGTATACAAAATTTACAATAGAGGTCTCGGATCATTACTCTGAATTGACCAAGGGGGACCGGAACATCTAATTTCAGAGAGCTCTGTAAGTTGATCCACATAAAAGGCACAACAACAAAAAAACCTATAAGCAGCTTTACCCAACTCTGTGGAGACCGAAGGGGCCTCCAGTGTTATCCAAGCATGAAACCGGGTTTGGTAATTTGTAAGTCTAAATTGAATTAATGATCATAGATACATAGGAAGTTACTGCATGAATGCTTTATAGAAAAACACAAGAAAATGCTGCTCTCTCCTTACATACAAAGAGGCTCAACCCAGTTTTTGATACAAAACACAATGGTGAGTTCTAGAACCATCACCAGTAATAAACCTAAGGACACAATGGAAAACAGCATCTAGTGGATTAACTGTAGATGTTGCTGCATGCATATAGATAATATCCCCAGAATCTAAAATAGACATAAAAGTGGCCTGGACAATTTCCTTCCTATTAACAAGAGTTAGACATGTTTTGTTTCTGTAAAATAAACCAACCTTTAACTTCACCAGCTCAGTGACATATATTTTTTTTAAATGACAGTTTGTCATCAAGCCAGATAACAATATATTTGTAAGAAGGAACTCTCTCAATTTGTGTACAGTTCTAACTAGTCATTACAAATTCATTTAAATGTGGGTTTATGGGACCTAGGGGGAAAAAAAGCATACATTTAGTTTTGTTTGCATTTAGCACTAACTGTCGATCCAATAGCGACCTCTGCAGTGCTTGAAAATCAGACTTCAAAATGTAAATGTGAAAAGGCTTGGCCAACCAATGGAGCAATGGAATAAAACACTATCATCTGCATACAAATGAATATATATATATATATATATACAGTGGGGAGAACAAGTATTTGATACACTGCCGATTTTGCAGGTTTTCCTACTTACAAAGCATGTAGAAGTCTGTAATTTTTATCATAGGTACACTTCAACTGTGAGAGACGAATCTAAAACAAAAATCCAGAAAATCACATTGTATGATTTTTAAGTAATTAATTTGCATTTTATTGCATGACATAAGTATTTGATCACCTACCAACCAGTAAGAATTCCAGCTCTCACAGACCTGTTAGTTATTCTTTAAGAAGCCCTCCTGTTCTCCACTCATTACCTGTATTAACTGCACCTGTTTGAACTCATTACCTGTATAAAAGACACCTGTCCACACACTCAATCAAACAGACTCTAACCTCTCCACAATGGCCAACACCAGAGAGATGTGTAAGGACATCAGGGATAAAAGTGTAGACCTGCACAAGGCTGTGATGGGCTACAGGACAATAGGCAAGCAGCTTGGTGAGAAGGCAACAACTGTTGCCGCAATTATTAGAAAATGGAAGAAGTTCAACATGACGGTCAATCACCCTCGGTCTGGGGCTCCATGCAAGATCTCACCTCGTGGGGCATCAATGATCATGAGGAAGGTGAGGGATCTGCCCAGAACTACACGGCAGGACCTGGTCAATGACCTGAAGAGAGCTGGGACCACAGTCTCAAAGAAAACCATTAGTAACACACTACGCCGTCATTGATTAAAATCCTGCAGCGCACGCAAGGTCCCCCTGCTCAAGCCAGCGCATGTCCAGGCCTGTCTGAAGTTTGCCAATGACCATCTGGATGATCCAGAGGAGGAATGGGAGAAGGTCATGTGGTCTGATGAGACAAAAATATAGCTTTTTGGTCTAAACTCCACTCGCCGTGTTTGGAGGAAGAAGAAGGATGAGTACAACCCCAAGAACACCATCCCAACCGTGAAGCATGGAGGTGGAAACATCATTCTTTGGGGATGCTTTTCTGCAAAGGGGACAGGACGACTGCACCGTATTGAGGGGAGGATGGATGGGGCCATGTATCGCGAGATCTTGGCCAACAACCTCCTTCCCTCAGTAAGAGCATTGAAAATGGGTCGTGGCTGGGTCTTCCAGCATGACAACGACCCGAAACACACAGCCAGGGCAACTAAGGAGTGGCTCCGTAAGAAGCATGTCAAGGTCCTGGAGTGGCCTAGCCAGTCTCCAGACCTGAACCCAATAGAAAATCTTTGGAGGGAGCTGAAAGTCCGTATTGCCCAGCGACAGCCCCGAAACCTGAAGGATCTGGAGAAGGTCTGTATGGAGGAGTGGGCCAAAATCCCTGCTGCAGTGTGTGCAAACCTGGTCAAGACCTACAGGAAACGTATGATCTCTGTAATTGCAAACAAAGGTTTCTGTACCAAATATTAAGTTCTGCTTTTCTGATGTATCAAATACTTATGTCATGCAATAAAATGCAAATTAATTACTTAAAAATCATACAATGTGATTTTCTAAGATTTTTGTTTTAGATTCCATCTCTCACAGTTGAAGTGTACCTATGATAAAAAATTACAGACCTCTACATGCTTTGTAAGTAGGAAAACCTGCAAAATCGGCAGTGTATCAAATACTTGTTCTCCCCACTGTGTATATATATATATATATATATATTTTTTTTTTACATCATCATTATTTATATAGATTGTAAACAGTAGTAGGCTGAGTATTGAACCTTGGGGCACCCCTTTATGTAACTCAAGGAACTCAGATTTCACCCCATCTACCTTGATGGCCTGAGTTCTGTGATTTTAGATCATTATGAAAACATCAGCAAGCATCAGTAGCCAACCCTATCGAGGAGAGCTTATTCAACAGACTTAACATGGTCTACAGTATCAAAAGCTTCTGACAAGTCTTCAAACATGGCAGCACATTTCTTTCTATCATCTAAGGCATGTTTAATATCATTTACAACAAGCATGTTAGCCGTAGTGGTGCAATGTTTAGGTCTGAATCCGGATTGATTAACATTAACAATACCATTTACAGATAGAAAATAACGTAGCTGTTTGTTGACCAATGATTCTAGTATTTTCACTAGACAGGGGAGCCTGGAAATGGGTTGATGATTATCAAGATCTTTATCCCTGCCCTTTTGGAGTGGTAGCACAAAAGCTGCTTTTCACATTTTTGGAATATTTCCTGATACTAAAGTTATAAATAAAAAATGTATGTTACTGAGCCAGCAATGAGCGGCGCTGTATACTTAAACAGAGACGTGTCCCAATTGTCAGCCCCTAATGACTTACTGCTATCAATAGCTAATAAGGCAGCAAGAACTTCTGTTTCTGTGATTTGCCAAAAAAGAAAAACCCTGAAGTCACTTGAGGTTGACTGATCATCCATCGAGGCAACTGGAGGCTGTATGTGGGAAGAACAGTCAACTGACTGGCCCAAACCAGTACGACCACCATTTCTTTCAAATAGGAAACCAGTTGAGATAAAACGCTGATTAAAAAGCATCACAAATCTTAACTTTTTCAGTAACGATGCAGGAGTCTAAAACGACTTACTTAGGCAGGGGAGTAGAGGAATGACTGCGCTTCAGTTAATTAACGGTTTTCCAGAATTTAGAGGGATCGTTAACAGAGTCTTGCCGTAGCGCTAAGGAAGCAGTTTGATTTGGCCTGTTTAACCAAGGCAGTCCACCTATTTCTCAATTGCCTAAATAGCTGCCAATCAGCTAAACGAGACAGTTTGTCTCGGCCCAGGCTATATTTTTCTTATCAAGAGGACGTCTGAGGGTTTAGTTTAGCTGATTTGCACGAATAGAAAGACGGTTTGTAACAGTAAAAAAAAAAGTATGTGCGGGAGGGGAAACAAAGATAAAGGAATAGAACGTCTAAACAGGAAGTCTAGCTACTGTCGTTTTTTCTTGTTGACTACTTATGGAATTCTTATGTGGCTGTAAAACAGAGAGTACAGGAGAGTACCATGGATTTAGTTCGGTTTTTGACTGAGTCGCTTGAAAAAGGGGGCATGTTTTTCAGCCAGAGAGGTAAAAACAGATGAGAAAAATTCAAGTGTTTATAACAGGGTCTGGTATTCAGCTAGTAGAAACAGCTGGGGGTAATATAGATCATGAAGGAACGCCTGGGACTGAATTATATAGATCATGAAGGAACACCTGGGACTGAATTATTATACGAGGATCCGAGTAGGTGGACATTAGACTAGAGACAGGTAGGTGGACATTAGACTAGAGACAGGTAGGTGGACATTAGACTAGAGACAGGCCGGTGGACATTAGACTAGAGACAGGTAGGTGGACATTAGACTAGAGACAGGTAGGTGGACATTAGACTAGAGACAGGTAGGTGGACATTAGACTAGAGACAGGTCGGTGGACATTAGACTAGAGACAGGTAGGTGGACATTAGACTAGAGACAGGTAGGTGGACATTAGACTAGAGACAGGTAGGTGGACATTAGACTAGAGACAGGTCGGTGGACATTAAATCCTCTCAGAACCATCGCCTTCCCCTTTCCCCTCATGGTTTAATAAGGTCATAACTTCTATATAAACTGTACATGACTCCTCATTAAGTAACGAGTAGATCAGAGCAGATCTAGTCCGTCTCAGTCAGACCAGATCTAGTCAGTCTGTCAGGACAGATCGAGTCAGTTTGTCAGAACAGATCTAGTCAGTTTGTCAGAACAGATCTAGTCAGAACTGTCAGAACAGATCTAATCAGTCTGTCAGAACAGATCTAGTCAGTCTCAGTCAGAACAGATCTAGTCAGTCTCATTCAGAACAGATCTAGTCACTCATTCAGAACAGATCTAGTCAGTCTCATTCAGAACAGATCTAGTCAGTCTGTCAGAACAGATCTAGTCAGTCTGTCAGAACAGATCTAGTCAGTCTGTCAGAACAGATCTAGTCAGTCTGTCAGAATTGATCTAGTCAGTCTCATTCAGAACAGATCTAGTCAGTCTCATTCAGAACAGATCTAGTCAGTCTCAGTCAGAACATATCTAGTCAGTCTCAGTCAGAACAGATCTAGTCACTCATTCAGAACAGATCTAGTCAGTCTCATTCAGAACAGATCTAGTCAGTCTGTCAGAACAGATCTAGTCAGTCTGTCAGAACAGATCTAGTCAGTCTGTCAGAACAGATCTAGTCAGTCTGTCAGAACAGATCTAGTCAGTCTCAGTCTGAACAGATCTAGCCAGTCTGTCAGAACAGATCTAGTCAGTCTCAGTCAGAACAGATCTAGTCAGTCTCAGTCAGAACAGATCTAGTCAGTCTGTTAGAAAAGATCTAGTCAGTCTCATTCAGAACAGATCTAGTCAGTCTCATTCAGAACAGATCTAGTCAGTCTCATTCAGAACAGATCTAGTCAGTCTCATTCGGAACAGATCTAGTCACTCATTCAGAACAGATCTAGTCAGTCTCATTCAGAACAGATCTAGTCAGTCTGTCAGAACAGATCTAGTCAGTCTCAGTCAGAACAGATCTAGTCAGTCTCAGTCAGAACAGATCTAGTCAGTCTGTTAGAAAAGATCTAGTCAGTCTCATTCAGAACAGATCTAGTCAGTCTCATTCAGAACAGATCTAGTCAGTCTCATTCAGAACAGATCTAGTCAGTCTCATTCAGAACAGATCTAGTCAGTCTCATTCAGAACAGATCTAGTCAGTCTCAGTCATGACAGATCTAGCCAGTCTCATTCAGAACAGATCTAGCCAGTCTCATTCAGAACAGATCTAGTCAGTCTCATTCAGAACAGATCTAGTCAGTCTCATTCAGAACAGATCTAGTCAGTCTCATTCAGAACAGATCTAGTCAGTCTCATTCAGAACAGATCTAGTCAGTCTCATTCAGAACAGATCTAGTCAGTCTCAGTCATGACAGATCTAGCCAGTCTCATTCAGAACAGATCTAGCCAGTCTCATTCAGAACAGATCTAGTCAGTCTCATTCAGAACAGATCTAGTCAGTCTCATTCAGAACAGATCTAGTCAGTCTCATTCAGAACAGATCTAGTCAGTCTCATTCAGAACATATCTAGTCAGTCTCAGTCAGAACAGATCTAGTCAGTCTCAGTCAGAACAGATCTAGTCAGTCTGTTAGAAAAGATCTAGTCAGTCTCATTCAGAACAGATCTAGTCAGTCTCATTCAGAACAGATCTAGTCAGTCTCATTCAGAACAGATCTAGTCAGTTTCATTCAGAACAGATCTAGTCAGTCTCATTCAGAACAGATCTAGTCAGTCTCAGTCATGACAGATCTAGCCAGTCTCATTCAGAACAGATCTAGCCAGTCTCATTCAGAACAGATCTAGTCAGTCTCATTCAGAACAGATCTAGTCAGTCTCATTCAGAACAGATCTAGTCAGTCTCAGTCATGACAGATCTAGCCAGTCTCATTCAGAACATATCTAGCCAGTCTCATTCAGAACAGATCTAGCCAGTCTCATTCAGAACAGATCTAGCCAGTCTATCAGGCTGCTGGAGGGAGGGTGAGGATGGGAAGGGATCCAGATCTAGCCAGTCTGTCAGGCTGCTGGAGGGAGGGTGAGGATGGGAAGGGATCCAGATCTAGCCAGTCTGTCAGGCTGCTGGAGGGAGGGTGAGGATGGGAAGGGATCCAGATCTAGCCAGTCTGTCAGGCTGCTGGAGGGAGGATGAGGATGGGAAGGGATCCAGATCTAGCCAGTCTGTCAGGCTGCTGGAGGGAGGATGAGGATGGGAAGGGATCCAGATCTAGCCAGTCTGTCAGGCTCTAGAGGGAGGGTGAGGATAGGAAGGGATCCAGATCTAGCCAGTCTGTCAGGCTCTAGAGGGAGGGTGAGGATGGGAAGGGATCCAGTGTGGTTCCTCTGTGAATTTCCCACCAGCTAGAAACGCGTCTTATTTTCATATGAATCTAGAGCAGGCCTGCACCCTATTCCCTATGGATGGAGAATGCATTATTTCACCTAGAAAAGGCCTAATACCCGCTGGAATAGAACCAGTGAAAGGTATTTGACAGATATTAGTAGATAATTGGTTTCCATAATGAATACACGCCCCGTCCCCCCCGTCCTACAATATATGCTGTATACGAAAGAGTGTGAATATCCCATTAATGCTTCCCCCGGAGTGTTGAGTATTGATTTCTCCCCAGGTATACGTGATGTCTCCCTCCATCCGCGGGGGAAGGGTGCTGTGTGTCCCTGGTGTAGGGGGTCCTTTGGTGGCAGCCTTCACAAGGGAGACCCTCCAGAGCAAAGCGGAGGAGCTCATGGACTGTTCCCTATTCGATGGGACCCCATACGTGTCTGTGACCTTTCTGACACCATCTGTCACGAAACATGATCACTTACATATACACCGAGTGTACAAAAACATTAGGAACACCTTCCGAATATTGGGTTGCACCCCCCTTTTGCCCTTGATGCTGGCCCATGTTGACTCCAACGCTTCTCGCAGTTGTGTCAAGTTGTCTGGGTTTCCTTTGAGTGGTGGACCATTCTTGATACACACGGGAAACTGTTAAGCGTGAAAAACCCAGCCAGCGTTGCAGTTCTTGACACACTCAAAATGGTGCGCCTGGTACCTACTACATTTACATTTATTTTGTCATTTTAGCAGACGCTCTTATCCAGAGCGACTTACAGTTAGTGAGTGCATACATTTTTTTTTTTCATACTGGCCCCCCGTGGGAATCGAACCCACAACCCTGACGTTGCAAGCGCCATGCTCTACCAACTGAGCTACAGGAGGCTACCATACCTCGTTCAAAGGCACTTCAATATTTTGTCTTGCCCATTCACCCTCTGAATGGCAATCCATGTCTCAATTGTCTCAAGGCTTTAAAAATCCTTCTTTAACCTGTCTCCTCCCCTTCATCTAAACTGATTTGAAGTGGATTTAACAGGTGACATCAATAAGGGGTCATAGCTTTCACCTGGATTCACCTGGTCAGTCTGTCATGGAAAGTTCCTAATGTTTTGTCCACTCGGTGTATATTATTTATTGTTATGTGCCCTTGAGTTCAATGACATTGAGTCAGTAATCAGGATAGATTCGTGTGAAGTGTACCACTGCTATGGCACCTACCAATTTCAAAACCTAGCTACTGGTGGCTACAGTTTCTGTCAAGACTGGGGGGGAAAAAATAATATCACAGAGACTATTCAAATGATACAGATGGCATACAGCTAATTAATTAGCCAAGGGATTCCTTAAGAAATAGTTGTTGTTTTTTGTGGTAGCTTCCCACCACTGTTACCTGTTGTTGGAGGGTTTGGTAGTCCATTGGACGAGGGTACAGTTATCTATGGATGCAGGATGACACTGCAACATTAGCAGGAGTTGTTTAGTCTTTTCGTGAGTAGCAGCACTAGTGACAGAGCTGACCTAGTGATACTAGTGAGTACTATGCTATTGTAGGCTGCTCCTGTTTATCAATAAATCATTCAATAATCAATGACATTGCTGATCGTTTGGATTTCCCCTCCTCCTCAGTGTATCCTCCTCCTCCTCTTCCTCCTCCTCCAGTATATTCTCCTCCTCCTCTTCCTCCTCTTCAGTATATTCTCCTCCTCAGTTTCCTCCATGTATGTTTGACTGGAGGTTACATCTCAACCAGAATAGAAGCCACATTGCAAGCAGAATCTCTGGTTCTGAAGGAGGAAGTTGCCTTTGGACCAGGAACCATCTCAGCATGTTACAGCCAGGGCCACAGGAGAGACCAATTATCCTCACTCGGCACCGGCAGCCGCAGTGGCACTGCTCCTACCGCTGAAAATCTGCCGAGGAGATCAGAACAGAGGAAGACGGAGGAAGCATGTGAAACATTTAGGTCAGACAGAGTTCGGACACAGAGTTTAGTTTGTGAAATCACAGCATTTAGGGAGTTATGCCTTTTCATCTTGATGTCAGAGAGGGAGGATGGATATTGACTCAGGTAGCTGGAGGTGAAGTATGGAGCAGCTTAGTGCTGTGGGCCAAGCAGGAGGACACTGTGCCATACATCTGAGTTTTGTATGGCTCATTGGCAGTGGTGTGAAGTACTTAAGTAAAAATACTTTAAAGTACTACTTAAGTCGTTTTTTTTTTGTATCTGTACTTTACTTTACTATTTATATATTTGACAACGTTTACTTCACTACATTCCTAAAGAAAATAATGTACTTTTTACTCCATACATTTCACCTGGCACCCAAAAGTACTCGTTACATTTTGAATGCTTAGCAGGACAGGAAAATGGTCAAATTCACGCACTTATCAAGAGAACATCCCTGGTCATCCCTACTGCCTCTGATCTGGTGGATTCACTAAACACACATGCTTAATTTGTAAATGATGTCTGAGTGTTGGAGTGTGCCCCTGGCTATCTGTTAAAAAAAAAATTAACGTCTGGTTTGCTTAATATAAGGATTTTGAAATTATTTTTACTTTTGATATTTAAAAACAAATACTTTGACTTTTACTCAAGTAGTATTTTACTGGGTGACTTTCACTTTTACTAGAGTCATTTTCTATTAACGTATCTTTACTTTTACTCAAGTATGACAATTGGGTACTTTTTCCACCACTGCTCATTGGTGACATTCAGCATATATACTTCAAAATAAAAACGCACCATTTCAACAAGTGTGGAAAAACAGCATGCTGGCATCTGCAAGGGGAAGACGAGGAAGTATTGCCTAATGAACTGTATGTGACAGTAATGATATTGACATTATCACATAATTATATTTATTATTTATTTTGATTGAACCTTTATTTAACTAAGCAAGTCAGTTAAGAACAAATTCTTATTTACAATGACGGCCTACCAAAAGGCAAAAGGCCTCCTGCGGGGACGGGGGCTGGGATTTAAAAAAAATATATATATAAAAATATAGGACCAAACACACGTCACGACAAGAGAGACACCACAACACTACATAAAGAGAGACACCACAACACTACATAAAGAGAGACGCCACAACACTACATAAAGAGAGACGCCACAACACTACATAAAGAGAGACGCCACAACACTACATAAAGAGAGACGCCACAACACTACATAAAGAGAGACACCACAACACTACATAAAGAGAGACACCACAACACTATATAAAGAGAGACACCACAACACTACATAAAGAGAGACACCACAACACTACATAAAGAGACACCACAACACTACATAAAGAGAGACACCACAACACTACATAAAGAGAGACACCACAACACTACATAAAGAGAGACACCACAACACTACATAAAGAGAGACACCACAACACTACATAAAGAGAGACACCACAACACTACATAAAGAGAGACACCACAACACTACATAAAGAGAGACACCACAACACTACATAAAGAGAGACACCACAACACTACATAAAGAGAGACACCACAACACTACATAAAGAGAGACACCACAACACTACATAAAGAGAGACACCACAACACTACATAAAGAGAGACACCACAACACTACATAAAGAGAGACACCACAACACTACATAAAGAGAGACGCCACAACACTACATAAAGAGAGACGCCACAACACTACATAAAGAGAGACGCCACAACACTACATAAAGAGAGACGCCACAACACTACATAAAGAGAGACACCACAACACTACATAAAGAGAGACACCACAACACTACATAAAGAGAGACACCACAACACTACATAAAGAGAGACACCACAACACTACATAAAGAGAGACACCACAACACTACATAAAGAGAGACACCACAACACTACATAAAGAGAGACACCACAACACTACATAAAGAGAGACGCCACAACACTACATAAAGAGAGACACCACAAAGTTAAATAAAAAGAGACCTAAGACAATAACATATCATAAAGAGAGACGCCACAACACTACGTAAAGAGAGACGCCACAACACTACATAAAGAGAGACGCCACAACACTACATAAAGAGAGACACCACAACACTACATAAAGAGAGACACCACAACACTATATAAAGAGAGACACCACAACACTACATAAAGAGAGACACCACAACACTACATAAAGAGACACCACAACACTACATAAAGAGAGACACCACAACACTACATAAAGAGAGACACCACAACACTACATAAAGAGAGACACCACAACACTACATAAAGAGAGACACCACAACACTACATAAAGAGAGACACCACAACACTACATAAAGAGAGACACCACAACACTACATAAAGAGAGACACCACAACACTACATAAAGAGAGACACCACAACACTACATAAAGAGAGACACCACAACACTACATAAAGAGAGACACCACAACACTACATAAAGAGAGACGCCACAACACTACATAAAGAGAGACACCACAAAGTTAAATAAAAAGAGACCTAAGACAATAACATATCATGGCAGCAACACATGACAACACAGCATGGTAGCAGCACCACATGACAACAGCATGGTAGCAACACAACATGACAACAGCATGGTAGCAACACCACATGACAACAACATGGTAGCAACACAACATGACAACAACATGGTAGCAACACCACATGACAACAACATGGTAGCAACACCACATGACAACAACATGGTAGCAACACCACATGACAACAACATGGTAGCGACACCACATGACAACAACATGGTAGCGGCACAAAACATGGTACAAACATTATTGGACACAGACAACAGCACAAAGGGCAAGAAGGTAGAGACAACAATATCCTCTGGTGCTGGCCACTTAAGGCTGCATGAATGAACGGATGATCTGCATTTTATAATGTCAATTAGAACATTTCAGTCCAGTGGTAAAGTCAAGGGGGACATACAGACAATATACCCTAATCTGCGTACCCGATATAGAGCTCTGCTTTTGTCCAAGGTCCATAGGAAATAGGGACACCATATGGGACGCAACCCAAAAAAAGATTATCTCGCTCTCGAACAAAATTAGAAACGCGACATGTAAAGTGTTGGTCCCATGTTTCATGAGCTGAAATAAAAGATCCCAGAAACTTCCCATACGCACAAAAAAGCTTATTTCTCTCAAATGTTGTGCACAAATTTGTTTACATCGCTGTTAGTGAGCATTTCTCCTTTGCCAAGATAATCCACCTGACAGGTGTGGCATATCACGAAGGTGATTAAACAGCATGATCATTACACAGGTGCACCTTGTGCTGGGGGACAATGAAAGGCCACTCTAAAATGTGCAGTTATGTCATACAACACAATGCAACAGATGTGTCAAGTTTTGAGAGAATGTGCAATTGGCATTCTGACTGCAGGAATGTTCATTTCTCTACCAAAACGTTGTTTTAGAGCATTTGTTAGTACGTCCAACCGTCCTCACAACCGCAGACCACGTGTAACCCCGCCAGCCCAGGACCTCCACAACTGGTTTCTTCACCTGCGGGATCACCACCCGGACAGCTGATGAAAATGAGGGGTATTTTTGTCTGTAGTTTGTGGGGAAAAACTAATTCTGAATTCCCAGGCCCACCCATGGCTGCGCCCCTGTCCAGTCATGTTAAATCCATAGATTAGGACCTAATGAATTTATTTTCAATTGACTGATTTTCTTATATGAACTGTAACTCAGTAAAATCTCTCTCTCTCTCTCTCTCTCTCTCTCTCTCTCTCTCTCTCTCTCTCTCTCTCTCTCTCTCTCTCTCTCTCTCTCTCTCTCTCTCTCTCTCTCTCTCTCTCTCTCTCTCTCTCTCTCTCTCTCTCTATGTCAGCAGCTTATTAGGGGAATACGAGAAGGGAACTAGATTTTTGCTTTAAAAAATTGCATAAGCGTTTCTAATATGAGGTTTGTTGGATCAGGCTGTTGGTTCGGTAAGGCCGTGAGGGAGAGGATTGGTGTGCAGTATACACTGATTATACAGTTTATTAGGTACACCCATCTAGTACCGGGTCGGACCCCCCCTTTGCCTCCAGAGCAGCCTGAATTCTTCGAGGCATGGAAACGTTGCTCAATTGGTATCAAGGGACCTAACCTGTGCCAGGAAAACATTTCCCACACCATTACACCACCGCCACCAGCCTTTACCGTTGACACCAGGCAGCATGGACTCATGCTGCTTATGCCAGATCCAGACTCTGACATCAGCACGACGCAACAGGAACCGGGATTGTAAGTAAGAATTTCACGGTAAGGTCTATACCTGTTGTATTCGGCACATGTGACAAATTAAATTTGATTTGATTTGATTTGTCGGACCAGGCAATGTTTTTCCACTCCTCAATTGGTCTAGTGATGGTGATCGCGTGCCCACTGCAGTCACATCTTCTTGTTTTTAGCTGATAGGAGTTGAACCCGGTGTGGTCGTGTGCTGCAATATCCCATCCGTGACAAGGACGTTTTGACATGCGTACATATCTGTGTGGTTTCGAAAGTACGAAGGAAACTATTATAATCAAGCATTTTTGGCCAATGTGCTTCGTCATTCAGCATCAATGTGTTAGTCTCTGTAAGATCTCTGTAATATCTCTGTTTCTATATTACAAGGCTAGTGTGATAATGGAAAGGGCTGTTTCATAGTATGGGGTATAGTTACTAACTATACGGTCGTTGTTCCAACGTCTCCCAGTTAATAACGATTCCCCGCTGGGCTTCCATTCTGAATATTAATTGGATCTTCTCCACTGAAAGTCCTCAGAGTATTATACAGAGACATATTTTTGAATCAAAACATGTTAAAATGATTGCAAGTACCCTCTCTTAAACTCTAGGGATTGTATGACTTTTAATTGAGATTAGAAATGTATAGATACCCAGCTAGCACATTTGTTTATTAGGTACACCCCATCTAGTACCGGGTCGGACCCCCCCCCCCCCCCCCCCCCCCCCCCCCCCTCCCCCCTTTGCCTCCAGAACAGCATGAATTGTTCGGGGCATGGAAACGTTGCTCAATTGGAATCAAGGGACCTACCGTGTGCCAGGAAAACATTCCCCACACCATTACATCACCCCAACCAGCCTTTACCGTTACAACCAGGACTCATGCTGCTTACGCCAAATCCTGACTCTGCCATCAGCATGACGGAACAGGAACCGGGATTGTAAGTAAGCATTTCACGGTACCTGTTGTATTCGGTACGCGACAAATACAATTTGATTTGACTTGATTTGTCGGACCAGGCAATGTTTTTCCACTCCTCAATTGGTCTAGTGATGGTGATCGCGTGCCCACTGCAGCCACATCTTCTTGTTTTTAGCTGATAGGAGTTGAACCCGGTGTGGTCGTCTGCTGCAATATCCCATCCGTGACACGGACCAACGAGTTGTGCGTTCCGAGATGCCGTTCTGCACACCACTGTTGTACTGCACCGTTATTTGCCTGTTTATGGCCCACCTGTCAGCTTGCACCATTCTTACCATTCTCCTTCGACCTATCATCAACGAGCTGTTTTCGCCCACAGGACTGCCGCTGACTGGATGTTTTTTGTTTGTCGCACCGTTCTCGGTGAACTTTTAGACACTGTCGTGTGTGAGGCTGGACGTTTCTGAGATACTGGAACCGGCACGCCTGGCACCGACAATCATATCACGCTCAAAGTGGCTTAGGTCACTAGTTTTTGCCCATTCTAACATTCAATCAAACAGTAACTGAATGTATCTATGCCTGTCTGCCTGCTTTATGTAGCAAGCCACTGCTATGTGACTCACTGTCTGTAGGAGTGAACCAGGTGGTGTACCTAAAAAAAACTGCCCACTGAGTCTATGTTGATAATATTGCCATGGTAAGCCATGCAAGTCAACAGCATAGCAGGGGCAGCTGTTTTTCCTCTCATTTCATGTCAGCCATAGACAGATGTTTCTTCCACATTTCAAAGGAGACATTGCTTGGTTTTGGCCCTTGATAATTCCTTAGGATATAATTAGATTCCCTACACATCTGTTTTTAGAGGGGAAAATAAGTATATTTCAGTGGAGAATGTCACATTCTGGCAAGGAAGTTTTGTAGAGTGATTTCTGCCTTTCTGGACTGCTGATTTTGTACATTGTCTAGTGTTCTATAGTTCTATACATACAACACTGTCTAGTGTTCTATAGTTCTATACATACAACACTGTCTAGTGTTCTATAGTTCTATACATACAACACTGTTTAGTGTTCTATAGTTCTATACATACAACACTGTCTAGTGTTCTATAGTTCTATACATACAACACTGTCTAGTATTCTATAGTTCTATACATACAACACTGTCTAGTGTTCTATACATACAACACTGTCTAGTGTTCTATAGTTCTATACATACAACACTGTCTAGTATTCTATAGTTCTATACATACAACACTGTCTAGTGTTCTATACATACAACACTGTCTAGTGTTCTATAGTTCTATACATACAACACTGTCTAGTGTTCTATAGTTCTATACATACAACACTGTCTAGTGTTCTATAGTTCTATACATACAACACTGTCTAGTGTTCTATAGTTCTATACAAACAACACTGTCTAGTGTTCTATAGTTCTATACATACAACACTGTCTAGTGTTCTATAGTTCTATACAAACAACACTGTCTAGTGTTCTATACATACAACACTGTCTAGTGTTCTATAGTTCTATACATACAACACTGTCTAGTGTTCTATAGTTCTATACATACAACACTGTCTAGTGTTCTATAGTTCTATACATACAACACTGTCTAGTGTTCTATAGTTCTATACATACAACACTGTCTAGTGTTCTATAGTTCTATACATACAACACTGTCTGGTGTTCTATAGTTCTATACATACAACACTCTCTAGTGTTCTATACATAAAACTCTGTCTAGTGTACTATAGTTCTATACATACAACACTGTCTAGTGTTCTATAGTTCTATAGTTCTATACATACAACACTGTCTAGTGTTCTATAGTTCTATACATACAACACTGTCTAGTGTTCTATAGTTCTATACATACAACACTGTCTAGTGTTCTATAGTTCTATACATACAACACTGTCTAGTGTTCTATAGTTCTATACATACAACACTGTCTAGTGTTCTATAGTTCTATACATACAACACTGTCTAGTGTTCTATAGTTCTATACATACAACACTGTCTAGTGTTCTAAAGTTCTATACATACAACACTGTCTAGTGTTCTATAGTTCTATACATACAACACTGTCTAGTGTTCTATAGTTCTATACATACAACACTGTCTAGTGTTCTATGCATACAACACTGTGTAGTGTTCTATAGTTCTATACATACAACACTGTCTAGTGTTCTATAGTTCTATACATACAACACTGTCTAGTGTTCTATAGTTCTATACATACAACACTGTCTAGTGTTCTATGCATACAACACTGTGTAGTGTTCTATAGTTCTATACATACAACACTGTCTAGTGTTCTATAGTTCTATACATACAACACTGTCTAGTGTTCTATAGTTCTATACATACAACACTGTCTAGTGTTCTATACATACAACACTGTGTAGTGTTCTATAGTTCTATACATACAACACTGTCTAGTGTTCTATAGTTCTATACATACAACACTGTCTAGTGTTCTATAGTTCTATACATACAACACTGTCTAGTGTTCTATAGTTCTATACATACAACACTGTGTAGTGTTCTATAGTTCTATACATACAACACTGTCTAGTGTTCTATACATACAACACTGTCTAGTGTTCTATAGTTCTATACATACAACACTGTCTAGTGTTCTATAGTTCTATACATACAACACTGTCTAGTGTTCTATAGTTCTATGCATACAACACTGTCTAGTGTTCTATAGTTCTATACATACAACACTGTCTAGTGTTCTATACATACAACACTGTCTAGTGTTCTATAGTTCTATACATACAACACTGTCTAGTGTTCTATAGTTCTATACAAACAACACTGTCAAGTGTTCTATAGTTCTATACATACAACACTGTCTAGTGTTCTATAGTTCTATACATACAACACTGTCTAGTGTTCTATAGTTCTATACAAACAACACTGTCTAGTGTTCTATAGTTCTATACATACAACACTGTTTAGTGTTCTATAGTTATATACATACAACACTGTCTAGTATTCTATAGTTCTATACATACAACACTGTCTAGTGTTCTATAGTTCTATACAAACAACACTGTCTAGTGTTCTATAGTTCTATACATACAACACTGTTTAGTGTTCTATACATACAACACTGTCTAGTGTTCTATAGTTCTATACATACAACACTGTCTAGTGTTCTATAGTTCTATACATACAACACTGTCTAGTGTTCTATACATACAACACTTTGTAGTGTTCTATAGTTCTATACATACAACACTGTCTAGTGTTCTATAGTTCTATACATACAACACTGTCTAGTGTTCTATAGTTCTATACATACAACACTGTCTAGTGTTCTATAGTTCTATACATACAACACTGTGTAGTGTTCTATAGTTCTATACATACAACACTGTCTAGTGTTCTATACATACAACACTGTCTAGTGTTCTATAGTTCTATACATACAACACTGTCTAGTGTTCTATAGTTCTATACATACAACACTGTATAGTGTTCTATAGTTCTATACATACAACACTGTCTAGTGTTCTATAGTTCTATACATACAACACTGTCTAGTGTTCTATACATACAACACTGTCTAGTGTTCTATAGTTCTATACATACAACACTGTCTAGTGTTCTATACATACAACACTGTCTAGTGTTCTATAGTTCTATACATACAACACTGTCTAGTGTTCTATAGTTCTATACATACAACACTGTCTAGTGTTCTATACATACAACACTGTCTAGTGTTCTATAGTTCTATACATACAACACTGTCTAGTGTTCTATACATACAACACTGTCTAGTGTTCTATACATACAACACTGTCTAGTGTTCTATAGTTCTATACATACAACACTGTCTAGTGTTCTATACATACAACACTGTCTAGTGTTCTATAGTTCTATACATACAACACTGTCTAGTGTTCTATACATACAACACTGTCTAGTGTTTTATAGTTCTATACAAACAACACTGTCAAGTGTTCTATAGTTCTATACATACAACACTGTCTAGTGTTCTATAGTTCTATACATACAACACTGTCTAGTGTTCTATAGTTCTATACAAACAACACTGTCTAGTGTTCTATAGTTCTATACATACAACACTGTTTAGTGTTCTATAGTTCTATACATACAACACTGTCTAGTGTTCTATAGTTCTATACAAACAACACTGTCTAGTGTTCTATAGTTCTATACATACAACACTGTTTAGTGTTCTATAGTTATATACATACAACACTGTCTAGTATTCTATAGTTCTATACATACAACACTGTCTAGTGTTCTATAGTTCTATACAAACAACACTGTCTAGTGTTCTATAGTTCTATACATACAACACTGTTTAGTGTTCTATACATACAACACTGTCTAGTGTTCTATAGTTCTATACATACAACACTGTCTAGTGTTCTATAGTTCTATACATACAACACTGACTAGTGTTCTATACATACAACACTGTGTAGTGTTCTATAGTTCTATACATACAACACTGTCTAGTGTTCTATAGTTCTATACATACAACACTGTCTAGTGTTCTATAGTTCTATACATACAACACTGTCTAGTGTTCTATAGTTCTATACATACAACACTGTGTAGTGTTCTATAGTTCTATACATACAACACTGTCTAGTGTTCTATACATACAACACTGTCTAGTGTTCTATAGTTCTATACATACAACACTGTCTAGAGTTCTATAGTTCTATACATACAACACTGTCTAGTGTTCTATAGTTCTATACATACAACACTGTCTAGTGTTCTATAGTTCTATACATACAACACTGTCTAGTGTTCTATACATACAACACTGTCTAGTGTTCTATAGTTCTATACATACAACACTGTCTAGTGTTCTATAGTTCTATACAAACAACACTGTCAAGTGTTCTATAGTTCTATACATACAACACTGTCTAGTGTTCTATAGTTCTATACATACAACACTGTCTAGTGTTCTATAGTTCTATACAAACAACACTGTCTAGTGTTCTATAGTTCTATACATACAACACTGTTTAGTGTTCTATAGTTATATACATACAACACTGTCTAGTATTCTATAGTTCTATACATACAACACTGTCTAGTGTTCTATAGTTCTATACAAACAACACTGTCTAGTGTTCTATAGTTCTATACATACAACACTGTTTAGTGTTCTATACATACAACACTGTCTAGTGTTCTATAGTTCTATACATACAACACTGTCTAGTGTTCTATAGTTCTATACATACAACACTGTCTAGTGTTCTATACATACAACACTTTGTAGTGTTCTATAGTTCTATACATACAACACTGTCTAGTGTTCTATAGTTCTATACATACAACACTGTCTAGTGTTCTATAGTTCTATACATACAACACTGTCTAGTGTTCTATAGTTCTATACATACAACACTGTGTAGTGTTCTATAGTTCTATACATACAACACTGTCTAGTGTTCTATACATACAACACTGTCTAGTGTTCTATAGTTCTATACATACAACACTGTCTAGTGTTCTATAGTTCTATACATACAACACTGTATAGTGTTCTATAGTTCTATACATACAACACTGTCTAGTGTTCTATAGTTCTATACATACAACACTGTCTAGTGTTCTATACATACAACACTGTCTAGTGTTCTGTAGTTCTATACATACAACACTGTCTAGTGTTCTATAGTTCTATACAAACAACACTGTCAAGTGTTCTATAGTTCTATACATACAACACTGTCTAGTGTTCTATAGTTCTATACATACAACACTGTCTAGTGTTCTATAGTTCTATACAAACAACACTGTCTAGTGTTCTATAGTTCTATACATACAACACTGTTTAGTGTTCTATAGTTCTATACATACAACACTGTCTAGTGTTCTATAGTTCTATACAAACAACACTGTCTAGTGTTCTATAGTTCTATACATACAACACTGTTTAGTGTTCTATAGTTATATACATACAACACTGTCTAGTATTCTATAGTTCTATACATACAACACTGTCTAGTGTTCTATAGTTCTATACAAACAACACTGTCTAGTGTTCTATAGTTCTATACATACAACACTGTTTAGTGTTCTATACATACAACACTGTCTAGTGTTCTATAGTTCTATACATACAACACTGTCTAGTGTTCTATAGTTCTATACATACAACACTGTCTAGTGTTCTATACATACAACACTGTGTAGTGTTCTATAGTTCTATACATACAACACTGTCTAGTGTTCTATAGTTCTATACATACAACACTGTCTAGTGTTCTATAGTTCTATACATACAACACTGTCTAGTGTTCTATAGTTCTATACATACAACACTGTGTAGTGTTCTATAGTTCTATACATACAACACTGTCTAGTGTTCTATACATACAACACTGTCTAGTGTTCTATAGTTCTATACATACAACACTGTCTAGTGTTCTATAGTTCTATACATACAACACTGTCTAGTGTTCTATAGTTCTATACATACAACACTGTCTAGTGTTCTATAGTTCTATACATACAACACTGTCTAGTGTTCTATACATACAACACTGTCTAGTGTTCTATAGTTCTATACATACAACACTGTCTAGTGTTCTATAGTTCTATACAAACAACACTGTCTAGTGTTCTATAGTTCTATACATACAACACTGTCTAGTGTTCTATAGTTCTATACATACAACACTGTCTAGTGTTCTATAGTTCTATACAAACAACACTGTCTAGTGTTCTATAGTTCTATACATACAACACTGTTTAGTGTTCTATAGTTCTATACATACAACACTGTCTAGTGTTCTATAGTTCTATACAAACAACACTGTCTAGTGTTCTATAGTTCTATACATACAACACTGTTTAGTGTTCTATAGTTATATACATACAACACAGTCTAGTATTCTATAGTTCTATACATACAACACTGTCTAGTGTTCTATAGTTCTATACAAACAACACTGTCTAGTGTTCTATAGTTCTATACAAACAACACTGTCTAGTGTTCTATAGTTCTATACATACAACACTGTTTAGTGTTCTATACATACAACACTGTGTAGTGTTCTATAGTTCTATACATACAACACTGTCTAGTGTTCTATAGTTCTATACATACAACACTGTCTAGTGTTCTATAGTTCTGTACATACAACACTGTCTAGTGTTCTATAGTTCTCTACAAACAACACTGTCTAGTGTTCTATTGTTCTATACATACAACACTGTTTAGTGTTCTATAGTTCTATACATACAACACTGTCTAGTGTTCTATAGTTCTATACAAACAACACTGTCTAGTGTTCTATAGTTCCATAAATACAACACTGTTTAGTGTTCTATAGTTATATACATACAACACTGTCTAGTATTCTATAGTTCTATACATACAACACTGTCTAGTGTTCTATAGTTCTATACAAACAACACTGTCTAGTGTTCTATAGTTCTATACATACAACACTGTTTAGTGTTCTATACATACAACACTGTCTAGTGTTCTATAGTTCTATACAAACAACACTGTCTAGTGTTCTATAGTTCTATACATACAACACTGTTTAGTGTTCTATAGTTATATGCATACAACACTGTCTAGTATTCTATAGTTCTATACATACAACACTGTCTAGTGTTCTATAGTTCTATACAAACAACACTGTCTAGTGTTCTATAGTTCTATACATACAACACTGTTTAGTGTTCTATACATACAACACTGTCTAGTGTTCTATAGTTCTATACAAACAACACTGTCTAGTGTTCTATAGTTCTATACATACAACACTGTTTAGTGTTCTATACATACAACACTGTCTAGTGTTCTATAGTTCTATACATACAACACTGTCTAGTTTTCTATAGTTCTATACAAACAACACTGTCTAGTGTTCTATAGTTCTATACATACAACACTGTTTAGTGTTCTATACATACAACACTGTCTAGTGTTCTATAGTTCTATACATACAACACTGTCTAGTGTTCTATAGTTCTATACAAACAACACTGTCTAGTGTTCTATAGTTCTATACATACAACACTGTTTAGTGTTCTATACATACAACACTGTCTAGTGTTCTATAGTTCTATACAAACAACACTGTCTAGTGTTCTATAGTTCTATACATACAACACTGTTTAGCGTTCTATACATACAACACTGTCTAGTGTTCTATAGTTCTATACATACAACACTGTCTAGTGTTCTATAGTTCTATACAAACAACACTGTCTAGTGTTCTATAGTTCTATACATACAACACTGTTTAGTGTTCTATACATACAACACTGTCTAGTGTTCTATAGTTCTATACATACAACACTGTCTAGTGTTCTATAGTTCTATACATACAACACTGTCTAGTGTTCTATAGTTCTATACATACAACACTGTCTAGTGTTCTATAGTTCTATACATACAACACTGTCTAGTGTTCTATAGTTCTATACATACAACACTGTCTAGTGTTCTATAGTTCTATACATACAACACTGTCTAGTGTTCTATAGTTCTATACATACAACACTGTTTAGTGTTCTATACATACAACACTGTCTAGTGTTCTATAGTTCTATACATACAACACTGTCTAGTGTTCTATAGTTCTATACATACAACACTGTCTAGTGTTCTATAGTTCTATACATACAACACTGTCTAGTGTTCTATAGTTCTATACATACAACACTGTCTAGTGTTCTATACATACAACACTGTCTAGTGTTCTATAGTTCTATACATACAACACTGTCTAGTGTTCTATAGTTCTATACATACAACACTGTCTAGTGTACTATAGTTCTATACATACAACACTGTCTAGTGTTCTATAGTTCTATACATACAACACTGTCTAGTGTTCTATAGTTCTATACATACAACACTGTCTAGTGTTCTATAGTTCTATACATACAACACTGTCTAGTGTTCTATACATACAACACTGTCTAGTGTTCTATAGTTCTATACATACAACACTGTCTAGTGTTCTATAGTTCTATACATACAACACTGTCTAGTGTTCTATAGTTCTATACATACAACACTGTCTAGTGTTCTATAGTTCTATACATACAACACTGTCTAGTGTTCTATAGTTCTATACATACAACACTGTCTAGTGTTCTATACATACAACACTGTGTAGTGTTCTATAGTTCTATACATACAACACTGTCTAGTGTTCTATAGTTCTATACATACAACACTGTCTAGTGTTCTATAGTTCTATACATACAACACTGTCTAGTGTTCTATAGTTCTATACATACAACACTGTCTAGTGTTCTATACATACAACACTGTCTAGTGTTCTATAGTTCTATACATACAACACTGTCTAGTGTTCTATAGTTCTATACATACAACACTGTCTAGTGTTCTATAGTTCTATACATACAACACTGTCTAGTGTTCTATAGTTCTATACATACAACACTGTCTGGTGTTCTATAGTTCTATACATACAACACTGTCTAGTGTTCTATACATACAACACTGTCTAGTGTTCTATAGTTCTATACATACAACACTGTCTAGTATTCTATAGTTCTATACATACAACACTGTCTAGTGTTCTATAGTTCTATACATACAACACTGTCTAGTGTTCTATAGTTCTATACATACAACACTGTCTGGTGTTCTATAGTTCTATACATACAACACTGTCTAGTGTTCTATACATACAACACTGTCTAGTGTTCTATAGTTCTATACATACAACACTGTCTAGTGTTCTATAGTTCTATACATACAACACTGTCTAGTGTTCTATAGTTCTATACATACAACACTGTCTAGTGTTCTATAGTTCTATACATACAACACTGTCTAGTGTTCTATAGTTCTATACATACAACACTGTCTAGTGTTCTATAGTTCTATACATACAACAGTGTCTAGTGTTCTATAGTTCTATACATACAACACTGTCTAGTGTTCTATACATACAACACTGTCTAGTGTTCTATAGTTCTATACATACAACACTGTCTAGTGTTCTATAGTTCTATACATACAACACTGTCTAGTGTTCTATAGTTCTATACATACAACACTGTCTAGTGTTCTATAGTTCTATACATACAACACTGTCTAGTGTTCTATAGTTCTATACATACAACACTGTCTAGTGTTCTATACATACAACACTGTGTAGTGTTCTATAGTTCTATACATACAACACTGTCTAGTGTTCTATAGTTCTATACATACAACACTGTCTAGTGTTCTATAGTTCTATACATACAACACTGTCTAGTGTTCTATAGTTCTATACATACAACACTGTCTAGTGTTCTATACATACAACACTGTCTAGTGTTCTATAGTTCTATACATACAACACTGTCTAGTGTTCTATAGTTCTATACATACAACACTGTCTAGTGTTCTATAGTTCTATACATACAACACTGTCTAGTGTTCTATAGTTCTATACATACAACACTGTCTGGTGTTCTATAGTTCTATACATACAACACTGTCTAGTGTTCTATACATACAACACTGTCTAGTGTTCTATAGTTCTATACATACAACACTGTCTAGTATTCTATAGTTCTATACATACAACACTGTCTAGTGTTCTATAGTTCTATACATACAACACTGTCTAGTGTTCTATAGTTCTATACATACAACACTGTCTGGTGTTCTATAGTTCTATACATACAACACTGTCTAGTGTTCTATACATACAACACTGTCTAGTGTTCTATAGTTCTATACATACAACACTGTCTAGTGTTCTATAGTTCTATACATACAACACTGTCTAGTGTTCTATAGTTCTATACATACAACACTGTCTAGTGTTCTATAGTTCTATACATACAACACTGTCTAGTGTTCTATAGTTCTATACATACAACACTGTCTAGTGTTCTATAGTTCTATACATACAACAGTGTCTAGTGTTCTATAGTTCTATACATACAACACTGTCTAGTGTTCTATACATACAACACTGTCTAGTGTTCTATAGTTCTATACATACAACACTGTCTGGTGTTCTATAGTTCTATACATACAACACTGTCTAGTGTTCTATAGTTCTATACATACAACACTGTCTAGTGTTCTATAGTTCTATACATACAACACTGTCTAGTGTTCTATACATACAACACTGTCTAGTGTTCTATAGTTCTATACATACAACACTGTCTGGTGTTCTATAGTTCTATACATACAACACTGTCTAGTGTTCTATAGTTCTATACATACAACACTGTCTAGTGTTCTATAGTTCTATACATACAACACTGTCTAGTGTTCTATACATACAACACTGTCTAGTGTTCTATAGTTCTATACATACAACACTGTCTAGTGTTCTATAGTTCTATACATACAACACTGTCTAGTATTCTATAGTTCTATACATACAACACTGTCTAGTGTTCTATAGTTATATACATACAACACTGTCTAGTATTCTATAGTTCTATACATACAACACTGTCTAGTGTTCTATAGTTCTATACATACAACACTGTCTAGTGTTCTATAGTTCTATACATACAACACTGTCTAGTGTTCTATAGTTCTATACAAACAACACTGTCTAGTGTTCTATAGTTCTATACATACAACACTGTCTAGTGTTATATAGTTCTATACATACAACACTGTCTAGTGTTCTATAGTTCTATACATACAACACTGTCTAGTATTCTATAGTTCTATACATACAACACTGTCTAGTGTTCTATAGTTCTATACATACAACACTGTCTAGTGTTCTATAGTTCTATACATACAACACTGTCTAGTGTTCTATAGTTCTATACAAACAACACTGTCTAGTGTTCTATAGTTCTATACATACAACACTGTCTAGTGTTCTATAGTTCTATACATACAACACTGTCTAGTGTTCTATAGTTCTATACATATAACACTGTCTAGTATTCTATAGTTCTATACATACAACACTGTCTAGTGTTCTATAGTTCTATACATACAACACTGTCTAGTGTTCTATAGTTCTATACATACAACACTGTCTAGTGTTCTATAGTTCTATACATACAACACTGTCTAGTGTTCTATACATACAACACTGTCTAGTGTTCTATAGTTCTATACATACAACACTGTCTAGTGTTCTATAGTTCTATACATACAACACTGTCTAGTGTTCTATAGTTCTATACATACAACACTGTCTAGTGTTCTATACATACAACACTGTCTAGTGTACTATAGTTCTATACATACAACACTGTCTAGTGTTCTATACATACAACACTGTCTAGTGTTCTATAGTTCTATACATACAACACTGTCTAGTGTACTATAGTTCTATACATACAACACTGTCTAGTGTTCTATACATACAACACTGTCTAGTGTTCTATAGTTCTATACATACAACACTGTCTAGTGTTCTATAGTTCTATACATACAACACTGTCTAGTGTTCTATAGTTCTATACATACAACACTGTCTAGTGTTCTATAGTTCTATACATACAACACTGTCTAGTGTTCTATAGTTCTATACATACAACACTGTCTAGTGTACTATAGTTCTATACATACAACACTGTCTAGTGTTCTATACATACAACACTGTCTAGTGTTCTATAGTTCTATACATACAACACTGTCTAGTGTTCTATAGTTCTATACATACAACACTGTTTAGTGTTCTATAGTTCTATACATACAACACTGTCTAGTGTTCTATAGTTCTATACATACAACACTGTCTAGTGTTCTATAGTTCTATACAAACAACACTGTCTAGTGTTCTATACATACAACACTGTCTAGTGTTCTATAGTTCTATACATACAACACTGTCTAGTGTTCTATAGTTCTATACATACAACACTGTCTAGTGTTCTATAGTTCTATACAAACAACACTGTCTAGTGTTCTATAGTTCTATACATACAACACTGTTTAGTGTTCTATAGTTCTATACATACAACACTGTCTAGTGTTCTATAGTTCTATACATACAACACTGTCTAGTGTTCTATAGTTCTATACATACAACACTGTCTAGTGTTCTATAGTTCTATACATACAACACTGTTTAGTGTTCTATAGTTCTATACATACAACACTCTCTAGTGTTCTATACATACAACACTGTCTAGTGTTCTATAGTTCTATACATACAACACTGTGTAGTGTTCTATAGTTCTATACATACAACACTGTCTAGTGTTCTATAGTTCTATACATACAACACTGTCTAGTGTTCTATAGTTCTATACATACAACACTGTCTAGTGTTCTATAGTTCTATACATACAACACTGTCTAGTGTTCTATAGTTCTATACATACAACACTGTCTAGTGTTCTATACATACAACACTGTCTAGTGTTCTATAGTTCTATACATACAACACTGTCTAGTGTTCTATAGTTCTATACATACAACACTGTCTAGTGTTCTATAGTTCTATACATACAACACTGTCTAGTGTTCTATACATACAACACTGTCTAGTGTTCTATAGTTCTATACATACAACACTGTCTAGTGTTCTATAGTTCTATACATACAACACTGTCTAGTGTTCTATACATACAACACTGTCTAGTGTTCTATAGTTCTATACATACAACACTGTCTAGTGTTCTATAGTTCTATACATACAACACTGTCTAGTGTTCTATAGTTCTATACATACAACACTGTCTAGTGTTCTTTAGTTCTATACATACAACACTGTCTAGTGTTCTATAGTTCTATACATACAACACTGTCTAGTGTTCTATAGTTCTATACATACAACACTGTCTAGTGTTCTATAGTTCTATACATACAACACTGTCTAGTGTTCTATAGTTCTATACATACAACACTGTCTAGTGTTCTATAGTTCTATACATACAACACTGTCTAGTGTTCTATAGTTCTATACATACAACACTGTCTAGTGTTCTATAGTTCTATACATACAACACTGTCTAGTGTTCTATAGTTCTATACATACAACACTGTCTAGTGTTCTATAGTTCTATACATACAACACTGTCTAGTGTTCTATAGTTCTATACATACAACACTGTCTGGTGTTCTATAGTTCTATACATACAACACTGTCTAGTGTTCTATAGTTCTATACATACAACACTGTCTAGTGTTCTATAGTTCTATACATACAACACTGTCTAGTGTTCTATACATACAACACTGTCTAGTGTTCTATAGTTCTATACATACAACACTGTCTGGTGTTCTATAGTTCTATACATACAACACTGTCTAGTGTTCTATAGTTCTATACATACAACACTGTCTAGTGCTCTATAGTTCTATACATACAACACTGTCTAGTGTTCTATAGTTCTATACATACAACACTGTCTAGTGTTCTATAGTTCTATACATACAACACTGTCTAGTGTTCTATAGTTCTATACAAACAACACTGTCTAGTGTTCTATAGTTCTATACATACAACACTGTCTAGTGTTCTATAGTTCTATACAAACAACACTGTCTAGTGTTCTATAGTTCTATACATACAACACTGTCTAGTGTTATATAGTTCTATACATACAACACTGTCTAGTGTTCTATAGTTCTATACATACAACACTGTCTAGTATTCTATAGTTCTATACATACAACACTGTCTAGTGTTCTATAGTTCTATACATACAACACTGTCTAGTGTTCTATAGTTCTATACATACAACACTGTCTAGTGTTCTATAGTTCTATACAAACAACACTGTCTAGTGTTCTATAGTTCTATACATACAACACTGTCTAGTGTTCTATAGTTCTATACATACAACACTGTCTAGTGTTCTATAGTTCTATACATATAACACTGTCTAGTATTCTATAGTTCTATACATACAACACTGTCTAGTGTTCTATAGTTCTATACATACAACACTGTCTAGTGTTCTATAGTTCTATACATACAACACTGTCTAGTGTTCTATAGTTCTATACATACAACACTGTCTAGTGTTCTATACATACAACACTGTCTAGTGTTCTATAGTTCTATACATACAACACTGTCTAGTGTTCTATAGTTCTATACATACAACACTGTCTAGTGTTCTATAGTTCTATACATACAACACTGTCTAGTGTTCTATACATACAACACTGTCTAGTGTTCTATAGTTCTATACATACAACACTGTCTAGTGTACTATAGTTCTATACATACAACACTGTCTAGTGTTCTATACATACAACACTGTCTAGTGTTCTATAGTTCTATACATACAACACTGTCTAGTGTTCTATAGTTCTATACATACAGTGGGGAGAACAAGTATTTGATACACTGCCGATTTTGCAGGTTTTCCTACTTACAAAGCATGTAGAGGTCTGTAATTGTTATAATAGGTACACTTCAACTGTGAGAAACGGAATCTAAACCAAAAATCCAGAAAATCACATTGTATGATTTTTAAGTAATTAATTTGCATTTTATTGCATGAAATAAGTATTTGATCACCTACCAACCAGTAAGAATTCCGGCTCTCACAGACCTGTTAGTTTTTCTTTAAGAAGCCCTCCTGTTCTCCACTCATTACCTGTATTAACTGCACCTGTTTAAACTCGTAACCTGTATAAAAGACACCTGTCCACAAACTCAATCAAACAGACTCCAACCTCTCCACAATGGCCAAGACCAGAGAGCTGTGTAAGGACATCAGGGATACAATTGTAGACCTGCACAAGGCTGGGATGGGCTACAGGACAATAGGCAAGCAGCTTGGTGAGAAGGCAACAACTGTTGGCGCAATTATTAGAAAATGGAAGAAGTTCAAGATTACGGTCAATCACCCTCGGTCTGGGGCTCCATGCAAGATCTCACCTCGTGGGGCATCAATGATCATGAGGAAGGTGAGGGATCAGCCCAGAACTACACGGCAGGACCTGGTCAATGACCTGAAGAGAGCTGGGACCACATTCTCAAAGAAAACCATTAGTAACACACTACGCCGTCATGGATTAAAATCCTGCAGTGCACGCAAGGTCCCCCTGCTCAAGCCAGCGCATGTCCAGGCCCGTCTGAAGTTTGCCAATGACCATCTGGATGATCCAGAGGAGGAATGGGAGAAGGTCATGTGGTCTGATGAGACAAAAATATAGCTTTTTGGTCTAAACTCCACTCGCCGTGTTTGGAGGAAGAAGAAGGATGAGAACAACCCCAAGAACACCATCCCAACCGTGAAGCATGGAGGTGGAAACATCATTCTTTGGGGATGCTTTTCTGTAAAGGGGACAGGACGACTGCACCGTATTGAGGGGAGGATGGAAGGGGCCATGTATCGCGAGATCTTGGCCAACAACCTCCTTCCCTCAGTAAGAGCATTGAAGATGGGTCGTGGCTGGGTCTTCCAGCATGACAACGAGCTGAAACACACAGCCAGGGCAACTAAGGAGTGGCTCCGTAAGAAGCATCTCAAGGTCCTGGAGTGGCCTAGCCAGTCTCCAGACCTGAACCCGATAGAAAATCTTTGGAGGGAGCTGAAAGTCCGTACTGCCCAGCGACAGCCCTGAAACCTGAAGGATCTGGAGAAGGTCTGTATGGAGGAGTGGGCCAAAATCCCTGCTGCAGTGTGTGCAAACCTGGTCAAGACCTACAGGAAATGTATGATCTCTGTAATTGCAAACAAAGGTTTCTGTACCAAATATTAAGTTCTGCTTTTCTGATGTATCAAATACTTATGTCATGCAATAAAATGCAAATTAATTACTTAAAAATCATACAATGTGATTTTCTGGATTTTTGTTTTAGATTCCATCTCTCACAGTTGAAGTGTACCTATGATAAAAATTACAGACCTCTACATGCTTTGTAAGTAGGAAAACCTGCAAAATTGGCAGTGTATCAAATACTTGTTCTCCCCACTGTACAACACTGTCTAGTGTTCTATAGTTCTATACATACAACACTGTCTAGTGTTCTATAGTTCTATACATACAACACTGTCTAGTGTACTATAGTTCTATACATACAACACTGTCTAGTGTTCTATACATACAACACTGTCTAGTGTTCTATAGTTCTATACATACAACACTGTCTAGTGTTCTATAGTTCTATACATACAACACTGTTTAGTGTTCTATAGTTCTATACATACAACACTGTCTAGTGTTCTATAGTTCTATACATACAACACTGTCTAGTGTTCTATAGTTCTATACAAACAACACTGTCTAGTGTTCTATACATACAACACTGTCTAGTGTTCTATAGTTCTATACATACAACACTGTCTAGTGTTCTATAGTTCTATACATACAACACTGTCTAGTGTTCTATAGTTCTATACAACAACACTGTCTAGTGTTCTATAGTTCAATACATACAACACTGTTTAGTGTTCTATAGTTCTATACATACAACACTGTCTAGTGTTCTATAGTTCTATACATACAACACTGTCTAGTGTTCTATAGTTCTATACATACAACACTGTCTAGTGTTCTATAGTTCTATACATACAACACTGTTTAGTGTTCTATAGTTCTATACATACAACACTCTCTAGTGTTCTATACATACAACACTGTCTAGTGTTCTATAGTTCTATACATACAACACTGTGTAGTGTTCTATAGTTCTATACATACAACACTGTCTAGTGTTCTATAGTTCTATACATACAACACTGTCTAGTGTTCTATAGTTCTATACATACAACACTGTCTAGTGTTCTATAGTTCTATACATACAACACTGTCTAGTGTTCTATAGTTCTATACATACAACACTGTCTAGTGTTCTATACATACAACACTGTCTAGTGTTCTATAGTTCTATACATACAACACTGTCTAGTGTTCTATAGTTCTATACATACAACACTGTCTAGTGTTCTATAGTTCTATACATACAACACTGTCTAGTGTTCTATAGTTCTATACATACAACACTGTCTAGTGTTCTATAGTTCTATACATACAACACTGTCTAGTGTTCTATAGTTCTATACATACAACACTGTCTAGTGTTATATACATACAACACTGTCTAGTGTTCTATAGTTCTATACATACAACACTGTCTAGTGTTCTATAGTTCTATACATACAACACTGTCTAGTGTTCTATACATACAACACTGTCTAGTGTTCTATAGTTCTATACATACAACACTGTCTAGTGTTCTATAGTTCTATACATACAACACTGTCTAGTGTTCTATAGTTCTATACATACAACACTGTCTAGTGTTCTATAGTTCTATACATACAACACTGTCTAGTGTTCTATAGTTCTATACATACAACACTGTCTAGTGTTCTATAGTTCTATACATACAACACTGTCTAGTGTTCTATAGTTCTATACATACAACACTGTCTAGTGTTATATAGTTCTATACATACAACACTGTCTAGTGTTCTATAGTTCTATACATACAACACTGTCTAGTGTTCTATAGTTCTATACATACAACACTGTTTAGTGTTCTATAGTTCTATACATACAACACTCTCTAGTGTTCTATACATACAACACTGTCTAGTGTTCTATAGTTCTATACATACAACACTGTGTAGTGTTCTATGGTTCTATACATACAACACTGTCTAGTGTTCTATAGTTCTATACATACAACACTGTCTAGTGTTCTATAGTTCTATACATACAACACTGTCTAGTGTTCTATAGTTCTATACATACAACACTGTCTAGTGTTCTATAGTTCTATACATACAACACTGTCTAGTGTTCTATACATACAACACTGTCTAGTGTTCTATAGTTCTATACATACAACACTGTCTAGTGTTCTATACATACAACACTGTCTAGTGTTCTATAGTTCTATACATACAACACTGTCTAGTGTTATATAGTTCTATACATACAACACTGTCTAGTGTTCTATAGTTCTATACCAACAACACTGTCTAGTGTTCTATAGTTCTATACATACAACACTGTTTAGTGTTCTATAGTTCTATACATACAACACTCTCTAGTGTTCTATACATACAACACTGTCTAGTGTTCTATAGTTCTATACATACAACACTGTGCAGTGTTCTATGGTTCTATACATACAACACTGTCTAGTGTTCTATAGTTCTATACATACAACACTGTCTAGTGTTCTATAGTTCTATACATACAACACTGTCTAGTGTTCTATAGTTCTATACATACAACACTCTCTAGTGTTCTATACATACAACACTGTCTAGTGTTCTATAGTTCTATACATACAACACTGTCTAGTGTTCTATAGTTCTATACATACAACACTGTCTAGTGTTCTATAGTTCTATACATACAACACTGTCTAGTGTTCTATAGTTCTATACATACAACACTGTCTAGTGTTCTATACATACAACACTGTCTAGTGTTCTATAGTTCTATACATACAACACTGTCTAGTGTTCTATAGTTCTATACATACAACACTGTCTAGTGTTCTATAGTTCTATACATACAACACTGTCTAGTGTTCTATACATACAACACTGTCTAGTGTTCTATAGTTCTATACATACAACACTGTCTAGTGTTCTATAGTTCTATACATACAACACTGTCTAGTGTTCTATACATACAACACTGTCTAGTGTTCTATAGTTCTATACATACAACACTGTCTAGTGTTCTATAGTTCTATACATACAACACTGTCTAGTGTTCTATAGTTCTATACATACAACACTGTCTAGTGTTCTATAGTTCTATACATACAACACTGTCTAGTGTTCTATAGTTCTATACATACAACACTGTCTAGTGTTCTATAGTTCTATACATACAACACTGTCTAGTGTTCTATAGTTCTATACATACAACACTGTCTAGTGTTCTATAGTTCTATACATACAACACTGTCTAGTGTTCTATAGTTCTATACATACAACACTGTCTAGTGTTCTATAGTTCTATACATACAACACTGTCTAGTGTTCTATAGTTCTATACATACAACTCTGTCTAGTGTTCTATAGTTCTATACATACAACACTGTCTAGTGTTCTATAGTTCTATACATACAACACTGTCTGGTGTTCTATAGTTCTATACATACAACACTGTCTAGTGTTCTATAGTTCTATACATACAACACTGTCTAGTGTTCTATAGTTCTATACACACAACACTGTCTAGTGTTCTATACATACAACACTGTCTAGTGTTCTATAGTTCTATACATACAACACTGTCTGGTGTTCTATAGTTCTATACATACAACACTGTCTAGTGTTCTATAGTTCTATACATACAACACTGTCTAGTGCTCTATAGTTCTATACATACAACACTGTCTAGTGTTCTATAGTTCTATACATACAACACTGTCTAGTGTTCTATAGTTCTATACATACAACACTGTCTAGTGTTCTATAGTTCTATACATACAACACTGTCTAGTGTTCTATAGTTCTATACATACAACACTGTCTAGTGTTCTATAGTTCTATACATACAACACTGTCTAGTGTTCTATAGTTCTATACATACAACACTGTCTAGTGTTCTATAGTTCTATACATACAACACTGTTTAGTGTTCTATAGTTCTATACATACAACACTCTCTAGTGTTCTATACATACAACACTGTCTAGTGTTCTATAGTTCTATACATACAACACTGTGTAGTGTTCTATAGTTCTATACATACAACACTGTCTAGTGTTCTATAGTTCTATACATACAACACTGTCTAGTGTTCTATAGTTCTATACATACAACACTGTCTAGTGTTCCATAGTTCTATACATACAACACTGTCTAGTGTTCTATAGTTCTATACATACAACACTGTCTAGTGTTCTATAGTTCTATACAAACAACACTGTCTAGTGTTCTATAGTTCTATACATACAACACTGTCTAGTGTTCTATAGTTCTATACATACAACACTGTCTAGTGTTCAATAGTTCTATACATACAACACTGTCTAGTGTTCTATAGTTCTATACATACAACACTGTCTAGTGTTCTATAGTTCTATACATACAACACTGTCTAGTGTTCTATAGTTCTATACATACAACACTGTCTAGTGTTCTATAGTTCTATACATACAACACTGTCTAGTGTTCTATAGTTCTATACATACAACACTGTCTAGTGTTCTATAGTTCTATACATACAACACTGTCTAGTGTTCTATAGTTCTATACATACAACACTGTCTAGTGTTCTATAGTTCTATACATACAACACTGTCTAGTGTTCTATAGTTCTATACATACAACACTGTCTAGTGTTCTATAGTTCTATACATACAACTCTGTCTAGTGTTCTATAGTTCTATACATACAACACTGTCTAGTGTTCTATAGTTCTATACATACAACACTGTCTGGTGTTCTATAGTTCTATACATACAACACTGTCTAGTGTTCTATAGTTCTATACATACAACACTGTCTAGTGTTCTATAGTTCTATACACACAACACTGTCTAGTGTTCTATACATACAACACTGTCTAGTGTTCTATAGTTCTATACATACAACACTGTCTGGTGTTCTATAGTTCTATACATACAACACTGTCTAGTGTTCTATAGTTCTATACATACAACACTGTCTAGTGCTCTATAGTTCTATACATACAACACTGTCTAGTGTTCTATAGTTCTATACATACAACACTGTCTAGTGTTCTATAGTTCTATACATACAACACTGTCTAGTGTTCTATAGTTCTATACATACAACACTGTCTAGTGTTCTATAGTTCTATACATACAACACTGTCTAGTGTTCTATAGTTCTATACATACAACACTGTCTAGTGTTCTATAGTTCTATACATACAACACTGTCTAGTGTTCTATAGTTCTATACATACAACACTGTTTAGTGTTCTATAGTTCTATACATACAACACTCTCTAGTGTTCTATACATACAACACTGTCTAGTGTTCTATAGTTCTATACATACAACACTGTGTAGTGTTCTATAGTTCTATACATACAACACTGTCTAGTGTTCTATAGTTCTATACATACAACACTGTCTAGTGTTCTATAGTTCTATACATACAACACTGTCTAGTGTTCCATAGTTCTATACATACAACACTGTCTAGTGTTCTATAGTTCTATACATACAACACTGTCTAGTGTTCTATAGTTCTATACAAACAACACTGTCTAGTGTTCTATAGTTCTATACATACAACACTGTCTAGTGTTCTATAGTTCTATACATACAACACTGTCTAGTGTTCAATAGTTCTATACATACAACACTGTCTAGTGTTCTATACATACAACACTGTCTAGTGTTCTATAGTTCTATACATACAACACTGTCTAGTGTTCTATAGTTCTATACATACAACACTGTCTAGTGTTATATACATACAACACTGTCTAGTGTTCTATAGTTCTATACATACAACACTGTCTAGTGTTCTATAGTTCTATACATACAACACTGTCTAGTGTTCTATACATACAACACTGTCTAGTGTTCTATAGTTCTATACATACAACACTGTCTAGTGTTCTATAGTTCTATACATACAACACTGTCTAGTGTTCTATAGTTCTATACATACAACACTGTCTAGTGTTCTATAGTTCTATACATACAACACTGTCTAGTGTTCTATAGTTCTATACATACAACACTGTCTAGTGTTCTATAGTTCTATACATACAACACTGTCTAGTGTTATATAGTTCTATACATACAACACTGTCTAGTGTTCTATAGTTCTATACATACAACACTGTCTAGTGTTCTATAGTTCTATACATACAACACTGTTTAGTGTTCTATAGTTCTATACATACAACACTCTCTAGTGTTCTATACATACAACACTGTCTAGTGTTCTATAGTTCTATACATACAACACTTTGTAGTGTTCTATGGTTCTATACATACAACACTGTCTAGTGTTCTATAGTTCTATACATACAACACTGTCTAGTGTTCTATAGTTCTATACATACAACACTGTCTAGTGTTCTATAGTTCTATACATACAACACTGTCTAGTGTTCTATAGTTCTATACATACAACACTGTCTAGTGTTCTATACATACAACACTGTCTAGTGTTCTATAGTTCTATACATACAACACTGTCTAGTGTTCTATAGTTCTATACATACAACACTGTCTAGTGTTCTATAGTTCTATACATACAACACTGTCTAGTGTTCTATACATACAACACTGTCTAGTGTTCTATAGTTCTATACATACAACACTGTCTAGTGTTCTATAGTTCTATACATACAACACTCTCTAGTGTTCTATACATACAACACTGTCTAGTGTTCTATAGTTCTATACATACAACACTGTCTAGTGTTCTATAGTTCTATACATACAACACTGTCTAGTGTTCTATAGTTCTATACATACAACACTGTCTAGTGTTCTATAGTTCTATACATACAACACTGTCTAGTGTTCTATAGTTCTATACATACAACACTGTCTAGTGTTCTATACATACAACACTGTCTAGTGTTCTATAGTTCTATACATACAACACTGTCTGGTGTTCTATAGTTCTATACATACAACACTGTCTAGTGTTCTATAGTTCTATACATACAACACTGTCTAGTGTTCTATACATACAACACTGTCTAGTGTTCTATAGTTCTATACAAACAACACTGTCTAGTGTTCTATAGTTCTATACATACAACACTGTCTAGTGTTCTATAGTTCTATACATACAACACTGTCTAGTGTTCTATAGTTCTATACATACAACACTGTCTAGTGTTCTATAGTTCTATACATACAACACTGTCTAGTGTTCTATAGTTCTATACATACAACACTGTCTAGTGTTCTATAGTTCTATACATACAACACTGTCTAGTGTTCTATACATACAACACTGTCTAGTGTTCTATAGTTCTATACATACAACACTGTCTAGTGTTCTATAGTTCTATACATACAACACTGTCTAGTGTTCTATACATACAACACTGTCTAGTGTTCTATAGTTCTATACATACAACACTGTCTAGTGTTCTATAGTTCTATACATACAACACTGTCTAGTGCTCTATAGTTCTATACATACAACACTGTCTAGTGTTCTATAGTTCTATACATACAACACTGTCTAGTGTTCTATAGTTCTATACATACAACACTGTCTAGTGTTCTATAGTTCTATACAAACAACACTGTCTAGTGTTCTATAGTTCTATACATACAACACTGTCTAGTGTTATATAGTTCTATACATACAACACTGTCTAGTGTTCTATAGTTCTATACATACAACACTGTCTAGTATTCTATAGTTCTATACATACAACACTGTCTAGTGTTCTATAGTTCTATACATACAACACTGTCTAGTGTTCTATAGTTCTATACATACAACACTGTCTAGTGTTCTATAGTTCTATACAAACAACACTGTCTAGTGTTCTATAGTTCTATACATACAACACTGTCTAGTGTTCTATAGTTCTATACATACAACACTGTCTAGTGTTCTATAGTTCTATACATATAACACTGTCTAGTGTTCTATAGTTCTATACATACAACACTGTCTAGTGTTCTATAGTTCTATCCATACAACACTGTCTAGTGTTCTATACATACAACACTGTCTAGAGTTCTATAGTTCTATACATACAACACTGTCTAGTGTTCTATAGTTCTATACATACAACACTGTCTAGTGTTCTATAGTTCTATACATACAACACTGTCTAGTGTTCTATACATACAACACTGTCTAGTGTTCTATAGTTCTATACATACAACACTGTCTAGTGTACTATAGTTCTATACATACAACACTGTCTAGTGTTCTATACATACAACACTGTCTAGTGACAACACTGTCTAGTGTTCTAATAGTTCTATACATACAACACTGTCTAGTGTTCTAGTACATACAACACTGTCTAGTGTTCTATAGTTCTATACATACAACACTCTCTAGTGTTCTATACATACAACACTGTCTAGTGTTCTATAGTTCTATACATACAACACTGTTAGTGTTCTATGGTTCTATACATACAACACTGTCTAGTGTTCTATAGTTCTATACATACAAACACTGTCTAGTGTTCTACTCAGTTCTCTACATACAACACTGTCTAGTGTTCTATAGTTCTATACATACAACACTGTCTAGTGTTCTATAGTTCTATACATACAACACTGTCTAGTGTTCTATACATACAACACTGTCTAGTGTTCTATAGTTCTATACATACAACACTGTCTAGTGTTCTATGTCTATACATACAACACTGTCTAGTGTTCTATAGTTCTATACATACAACACTGTCTAGTGTTCTATACATACAACACTGTCTAGTGTTCTATAGTTCTATACATACAACACTGTCTAGTGTTCTATGTTCTATACATACAACACTGTCTAGTGTTCTATAGTTCTATACATACAACACTGTCTAGTGTTCTATAGTTCTATACATACAACACTGTCTAGTGTTCTATAGTTCTATACATACAACACTGTCTAGTGTTCTATAGTTCTATACATACAACACTGTCTAGTGTTCTATAGTTCTATACATACAACACTGTCTAGTGTTCTATAGTTCTATACATACAACACTGTCTAGTGTTCTAGTCTATACATACAACACTGTCTAGTGTTCTATAGTTCTATACAATACAACACTGACTAGTGTTCTATAGTTCTATACATACAACACTGTCTAGTGTTCTATAGTTCTATACATACAACACTGTCTAGTGTTCTATACATACAACACTGTCTAGTGTTCTATAGTTCTATACATACAACACTGTCTAGTGTTCTATAGTTCTATACATACAACACTGTCTAGTGTTCTATAGTTCTATACATACAACACTGTCTAGTGTTCTATACATACAACACTGTCTAGTGTTCTATAGTTCTATACATACAACACTGTCTAGTGTCTATAGTTCTATACATACAACACTGTCTAGTGTTCTATACATACAACACTGTCTAGTGTTCTATAGTTCTATACATACAACACTGTCTAGTGTTCTATAGTTCTATACATACAACACTGTCTAGTGTTCTATACATACAACACTGTCTAGTGTTCTATAGTTCTATACATACAACACTGTCTAGTGTTCTATACATACAACACTGTCTAGTGTTCTATAGTTCTATACATACAACACTGTCTAGTGTTCTATGGTTCTATACATACAACACTGTCTAGTGTTCTATAGTTCTATACATACAACACTGTCTAGTGTTCTATAGTTCTATACATACAACACTGTCTAGTGTTCTATAGTTCTATACATACAACACTGTCTAGTGTTCTATAGTTCTATACATACAACACTGTCTAGTGTTCTATAGTTCTATACATACAACACTGTCTAGTGTTCTATAGTTCTATACATACAACACTGTCTAGTGTTCTATAGTTCTATACATACAACACTGTCTAGTGTTCTATCTATACATACAACACTGTCTAGTGTTCTATAGTTCTATACATACAACACTGTCTAGTGTTCTATAGTTCTATACATACAACACTCTCTAGTGTTCTATACATACAACACTGTCTAGTGTTCTATAGTTCTATACATACAACACTGTCTAGTGTTCTATAGTTCTATACATACAACACTGTCTAGTGTTCTATAGTTCTATACATACAACACTGTCTAGTGTTCTATAGTTCTATACATACAACACTGTCTAGTGTTCTATAGTTCTATACATACAACACTGTCTAGTGTTCTATACATACAACACTGTCTAGTGTTCTATAGTTCTATACATACAACACTGTCTAGTGTTCTATAGTTCTATACATACAACACTGTCTAGTGTTCTATAGTTCTATACATACAACACTGTCTAGTGTTCTATACATACAACACTGTCTAGTGTTCTATAGTTCTATACATACAACACTGTCTAGTGTTCTATAGTTTCTATACATACAACACTGTCTAGTGTTCTATACATACAACACTGTCTAGTGTTCTATAGTTCTATACATACAACACTGTCTAGTGTTCTATAGTTCTATACATACAACACTGTCTAGTGTTCTATAGTTCTATACATACAACACTGTCTAGTGTTCTATAGTTCTATACATACAACACTGTCTAGTGTTCTATAGTTCTATACATACAACACTGTCTAGTGTTCTATAGTTCTATACATACAACACTGTCTAGTGTTCTATAGTTCTATACATACAACACTGTCTAGTGTTCTATAGTTCTATACATACAACACTGTCTAGTGTTCTATAGTTCTAGTCTAGTGTTCTATAGTTCTATACATACAACACTGTCTAGTGTTCTATAGTTCTATACATACAACACTGTCTAGTGTTCTATAGTTCTATACATACAACACTGTCTAGTGTTCTATAGTTCTATACATACAACACTGTCTAGTGTTCTATAGTTCTATACATACAACACTGTCTAGTGTTCTATAGTTCTATACATACAACACTGTCTAGTGTTCTATAGTTCTATACATACAACACTGTCTAGTGTTCTATAGTTCTATACATACAACACTGTCTAGTGTTCTATAGTTCTATACATACAACACTGTCTAGTGTTCTATAGTTCTATACATACAACACTGTCTAGTGTTCTATAGTTCTATACATACAACACTGTCTAGTGTTCTATAGTTCTATACATACAACACTGTCTAGTGTTTATAGTCTATAGTTCTATACATACAACACTGTCTAGTGTTCTATAGTTCTATACATACAACACTGTCTGGTGTTCTATAGTTCTATACATACAACACTGTCTAGTGTTCTATAGTTCTATACATACAACACTGTCTAGTGCTCTATAGTTCTATACATACAACACTGTCTAGTGTTCTATAGTTCTATACATACAACACTGTCTAGTGTTCTATAGTTCTATACATACAACACTGTCTAGTGTTCTATACATACAACACTGTCTAGTGTTCTATAGTTCTATACATACAACACTGTCTAGTGTTCTATAGTTCTATACATACAACACTGTCTAGTGTTCTATAGTTCTATACATACAACACTGTCTAGTGTTCTATAGTTCTATACATACAACACTGTCTAGTGTTCTATAATTCTATACATACAACACTGTCTAGTGTTCTATAGTTCTATACATACAACACTGTTTAGTGTTCTATAGTTCTATACATACAACACTCTCTAGTGTTCTATACATACAACACTGTCTAGTGTTCTATAGTTCTATACATACAACACTGTGTAGTGTTCTATAGTTCTATACATACAACACTGTCTAGTGTTCTATAGTTCTATACATACAACACTGTCTAGTGTTCTATAGTTCTATACATACAACACTGTCTAGTGTTCTATAGTTCTATACATACAACACTGTCTAGTGTTCTATAGTTCTATACATACAACACTGTCTAGTGTTCTATACATACAACACTGTCTAGTGTTCTATAGTTCTATACATACAACACTGTCTAGTGTTCTATAGTTCTATACATACAACACTGTCTAGTGTTCTATAGTTCTATACATACAACACTGTCTAGTGTTATATACATACAACACTGTCTAGTGTTCTATAGTTCTATACATACAACACTGTCTAGTGTTCTATAGTTCTATACATACAACACTGTCTAGTGTTCTATACATACAACACTGTCTAGTGTTCTATAGTTCTATACATACAACACTGTCTAGTGTTCTATAGTTCTATACATACAACACTGTCTAGTGTTCTATAGTTCTATACATACAACACTGTCTAGTGTTCTATAGTTCTATACATACAACACTGTCTAGTGTTCTATAGTTCTATACATACAACACTGTCTAGTGTTCTATAGTTCTATACATACAACACTGTCTAGTGTTCTATAGTTCTATACATACAACACTGTCTAGTGTTCTATAGTTCTATACATACAACACTGTCTAGTGTTCTATAGTTCTATACATACAACACTGTTTAGTGTTCTATAGTTCTATACATTCAACACTCTCTAGTGTTCTATACATACAACACTGTCTAGTGTTCTATAGTTCTATACATACAACACTGTGTAGTGTTCTATGGTTCTATACATACAACACTGTCTAGTGTTCTATAGTTCTATACATACAACACTGTCTAGTGTTCTATAGTTCTATACATACAACACTGTCTAGTGTTCTATAGTTCTATACATACAACACTGTCTAGTGTTCTATAGTTCTATACATACAACACTGTCTAGTGTTCTATACATACAACACTGTCTAGTGTTCTATAGTTCTATACATACAACACTGTCTAGTGTTCTATAGTTCTATACATACAACACTGTCTAGTGTTCTATAGTTCTATACATACAACACTGTCTAGTGTTCTATACATACAACACTGTCTAGTGTTCTATAGTTCTATACATACAACACTGTCTAGTGTTCTATAGTTCTATACATACAACACTCTCTAGTGTTCTATACATACAACACTGTCTAGTGTTCTATAGTTCTATACATACAACACTGTCTAGTGTTCTATAGTTCTATACATACAACACTGTCTAGTGTTCTATAGTTCTATACATACAACACTGTCTAGTGTTCTATAGTTCTATACATACAACACTGTCTAGTGTTCTATAGTTCTATACATACAACACTGTCTAGTGTTCTATACATACAACACTGTCTAGTGTTCTATAGTTCTATACATACAACACTGTCTAGTGTTCTATAGTTCTTTACATACAACACTGTCTAGTGTTCTATAGTTCTATACATACAACACTGTCTAGTGTTCTATACATACAACACTGTCTAGTGTTCTATAGTTCTATACATACAACACTGTCTAGTGTTCTATAGTTCTATACATACAACACTGTCTAGTGTTCTATACATACAACACTGTCTAGTGTTCTATAGTTCTATACATACAACACTGTCTAGTGTTCTATAGTTCTATACATACAACACTGTCTAGTGTTCTATAGTTCTATACATACAACACTGTCTAGTGTTCTATAGTTCTATACATACAACACTGTCTAGTGTTCTATAGTTCTATACATACAACACTGTCTAGTGTTCTATAGTTCTATACATACAACACTGTCTAGTGTTCTATAGTTCTATACATACAACACTGTCTAGTGTTCTATAGTTCTATACATACAACACTGTCTAGTGTTCTATAGTTCTATACATACAACACTGTCTAGTGTTCTATAGTTCTATACATACAACACTGTCTAGTGTTCTATAGTTCTATACATACAACACTGTCTAGTGTACTATAGTTCTATACATACAACACTGTCTAGTGTTCTATACATACAACACTGTCTAGTGTTCTATAGTTCTATACATACAACACTGTCTAGTGTTCTATAGTTCTATACATACAACACTGTTTAGTGTTCTATAGTTCTATACATACAACACTGTCTAGTGTTCTATAGTTCTATACATACAACACTGTCTAGTGTTCTATACATACAACACTGTCTAGTGTTCTATAGTTCTATACATACAACACTGTCTGGTGTTCTATAGTTCTATACATACAACACTGTCTAGTGTTCTATACATACAACACTGTCTAGTGTTCTATAGTTCTATACATACAACACTGTCTGGTGTTCTATAGTTCTATACATACAACACTGTCTAGTGTTCTATAGTTCTATACATACAACACTGTCTAGTGCTCTATAGTTCTATACATACAACACTGTCTAGTGTTCTATAGTTCTATACATACAACACTGTCTAGTGTTCTATAGTTCTATACATACAACACTGTCTAGTGTTCTATAGTTCTATACAAACAACACTGTCTAGTGTTCTATAGTTCTATACATACAACACTGTCTAGTGTTATATAGTTCTATACATACAACACTGTCTAGTGTTCTATAGTTCTATACATACAACACTGTCTAGTATTCTATAGTTCTATACATACAACACTGTCTAGTGTTCTATAGTTCTATACATACAACACTGTCTAGTGTTCTATAGTTCTATACATACAACACTGTCTAGTGTTCTATAGTTCTATACAAACAACACTGTCTAGTGTTCTATAGTTCTATACATACAACACTGTCTAGTGTTCTATAGTTCTATACATACAACACTGTCTAGTGTTCTATAGTTCTATACATATAACACTGTCTAGTATTCTATAGTTCTATACATACAACACTGTCTAGTGTTCTATAGTTCTATACATACAACACTGTCTAGTGTTCTATAGTTCTATACATACAACACTGTCTAGTGTTCTATAGTTCTATACATACAACACTGTCTAGTGTTCTATACATACAACACTGTCTAGAGTTCTATAGTTCTATACATACAACACTGTCTAGTGTTCTATAGTTCTATACATACAACACTGTCTAGTGTTCTATAGTTCTATACATACAACACTGTCTAGTGTTCTATAGTTCTATACATACAACACTGTCTAGTGTTCTATAGTTCTATACATACAACACTGTCTAGTGTTCTATAGTTCTATACATACAACACTGTCTAGTGTTCTATAGTTCTATACATACAACACTGTTTAGTGTTCTATAGTTCTATACATACAACACTCTCTAGTGTTCTATACATACAACACTGTCTAGTGTTCTATAGTTCTATACATACAACACTGTGTAGTGTTCTATAGTTCTATACATACAACACTGTCTAGTGTTCTATAGTTCTATACATACAACACTGTCTAGTGTTCTATAGTTCTATACATACAACACTGTCTAGTGTTCTATAGTTCTATACATACAACACTGTCTAGTGTTCTATAGTTCTATACATACAACACTGTCTAGTGTTCTATACATACAACACTGTCTAGTGTTCTATAGTTCTATACATACAACACTGTCTAGTGTTCTATAGTTCTATACATACAACACTGTCTAGTGTTCTATAGTTCTATACATACAACACTGTCTAGTGTTATATACATACAACACTGTCTAGTGTTCTATAGTTCTATACATACAACACTGTCTAGTGTTCTATAGTTCTATACATACAACACTGTCTAGTGTTCTATAGTTCTATACAAACAACACTGTCTAGTGTTCTATAGTTCTATACATACAACACTGTCTAGTGTTATATAGTTCTATACATACAACACTGTCTAGTGTTCTATAGTTCTATACATACAACACTGTCTAGTATTCTATAGTTCTATACATACAACACTGTCTAGTGTTCTATAGTTCTATACATACAACACTGTCTAGTGTTCTATAGTTCTATACATACAACACTGTCTAGTGTTCTATAGTTCTATACAAACAACACTGTCTAGTGTTCTATAGTTCTATACATACAACACTGTCTAGTGTTCTATAGTTCTATACATACAACACTGTCTAGTGTTCTATAGTTCTATACATATAACACTGTCTAGTATTCTATAGTTCTATACATACAACACTGTCTAGTGTTCTATAGTTCTATACATACAACACTGTCTAGTGTTCTATAGTTCTATACATACAACACTGTCTAGTGTTCTATAGTTCTATACATACAACACTGTCTAGTGTTCTATACATACAACACTGTCTAGAGTTCTATAGTTCTATACATACAACACTGTCTAGTGTTCTATAGTTCTATACATACAACACTGTCTAGTGTTCTATAGTTCTATACATACAACACTGTCTAGTGTTCTATAGTTCTATACATACAACACTGTCTAGTGTTCTATAGTTCTATACATACAACACTGTCTAGTGTTCTATAGTTCTATACATACAACACTGTCTAGTGTTCTATAGTTCTATACATACAACACTGTTTAGTGTTCTATAGTTCTATACATACAACACTCTCTAGTGTTCTATACATACAACACTGTCTAGTGTTCTATAGTTCTATACATACAACACTGTGTAGTGTTCTATAGTTCTATACATACAACACTGTCTAGTGTTCTATAGTTCTATACATACAACACTGTCTAGTGTTCTATAGTTCTATACATACAACACTGTCTAGTGTTCTATAGTTCTATACATACAACACTGTCTAGTGTTCTATAGTTCTATACATACAACACTGTCTAGTGTTCTATACATACAACACTGTCTAGTGTTCTATAGTTCTATACATACAACACTGTCTAGTGTTCTATAGTTCTATACATACAACACTGTCTAGTGTTCTATAGTTCTATACATACAACACTGTCTAGTGTTATATACATACAACACTGTCTAGTGTTCTATAGTTCTATACATACAACACTGTCTAGTGTTCTATAGTTCTATACATACAACACTGTCTAGTGTTCTATACATACAACACTGTCTAGTGTTCTATAGTTCTATACATACAACACTGTCTAGTGTTCTATAGTTCTATACATACAACACTGTCTAGTGTTCTATAGTTCTATACATACAACACTGTCTAGTGTTCTATAGTTCTATACATACAACACTGTCTAGTGTTCTATAGTTCTATACATACAACACTGTCTAGTGTTATATAGTTCTATACATACAACACTGTCTAGTGTTCTATAGTTCTATACATACAACACTGTCTAGTGTTCTATAGTTCTATACATACAACACTGTTTAGTGTTCTATAGTTCTATACATTCAACACTCTCTAGTGTTCTATACATACAACACTGTCTAGTGTTCTATAGTTCTATACATACAACACTGTGTAGTGTTCTATGGTTCTATACATACAACACTGTCTAGTGTTCTATAGTTCTATACATACAACACTGTCTAGTGTTCTATAGTTCTATACATACAACACTGTCTAGTGTTCTATAGTTCTATACATACAACACTGTCTAGTGTTCTATAGTTCTATACATACAACACTGTCTAGTGTTCTATACATACAACACTGTCTAGTGTTCTATAGTTCTATACATACAACACTGTCTAGTGTTCTATAGTTCTATACATACAACACTGTCTAGTGTTCTATAGTTCTATACATACAACACTGTCTAGTGTTCTATACATACAACACTGTCTAGTGTTCTATAGTTCTATACATACAACACTGTCTAGTGTTCTATAGTTCTATACATACAACACTCTCTAGTGTTCTATACATACAACACTGTCTAGTGTTCTATAGTTCTATACATACAACACTGTCTAGTGTTCTATAGTTCTATACATACAACACTGTCTAGTGTTCTATAGTTCTATACATACAACACTGTCTAGTGTTCTATAGTTCTATACATACAACACTGTCTAGTGTTCTATAGTTCTATACATACAACACTGTCTAGTGTTCTATACATACAACACTGTCTAGTGTTCTATAGTTCTATACATACAACACTGTCTAGTGTTCTATAGTTCTATACATACAACACTGTCTAGTGTTCTATAGTTCTATACATACAACACTGTCTAGTGTTCTATACATACAACACTGTCTAGTGTTCTATAGTTCTATACATACAACACTGTCTAGTGTTCTATAGTTCTATACATACAACACTGTCTAGTGTTCTATACATACAACACTGTCTAGTGTTCTATAGTTCTATACATACAACACTGTCTAGTGTTCTATAGTTCTATACATACAACACTGTCTAGTGTTCTATAGTTCTATACATACAACACTGTCTAGTGTTCTATAGTTCTATACATACAACACTGTCTAGTGTTCTATAGTTCTATACATACAACACTGTCTAGTGTTCTATAGTTCTATACATACAACACTGTCTAGTGTTCTATAGTTCTATACATACAACACTGTCTAGTGTTCTATACATACAACACTGTCTAGTGTTCTATAGTTCTATACATACAACACTGTCTAGTGTTCTATAGTTCTATACATACAACACTGTCTAGTGTTCTATAGTTCTATACATACAACACTGTCTAGTGTTTTATAGTTCTATACATACAACACTGTCTAGTGTTCTATAGTTCTATACATACAACACTGTCTAGTGTTCTATAGTTCTATACATACAACACTGTCTGGTGTTCTATAGTTCTATACATACAACACTGTCTAGTGTTCTATAGTTCTATACATACAACACTGTCTAGTGTTCTATAGTTCTATACCTACAACACTGTCTAGTGTTCTATACATACAACACTGTCTAGTGTTCTATAGTTCTATACATACAACACTGTCTGGTGTTCTATAGTTCTATACATACAACACTGTCTAGTGTTCTATACATACAACACTGTCTAGTGTTCTATAGTTCTATACATACAACACTGTCTGGTGTTCTATAGTTCTATACATACAACACTGTCTAGTGTTCTATAGTTCTATACATACAACACTGTCTAGTGCTCTATAGTTCTATACATACAACACTGTCTAGTGTTCTATAGTTCTATACATACAACACTGTCTAGTGTTCTATAGTTCTATACATACAACACTGTCTAGTGTTCTATAGTTCTATACAAACAACACTGTCTAGTGTTCTATAGTTCTATACATACAACACTGTCTAGTGTTATATAGTTCTATACATACAACACTGTCTAGTGTTCTATAGTTCTATACATACAACACTGTCTAGTATTCTATAGTTCTATACATACAACACTGTCTAGTGTTCTATAGTTCTATACATACAACACTGTCTAGTGTTCTATAGTTCTATACATACAACACTGTCTAGTGTTCTATAGTTCTATACAAACAACACTGTCTAGTGTTCTATAGTTCTATACATACAACACTGTCTAGTGTTCTATAGTTCTATACATACAACACTGTCTAGTGTTCTATAGTTCTATACATATAACACTGTCTAGTATTCTATAGTTCTATACATACAACACTGTCTAGTGTTCTATAGTTCTATACATACAACACTGTCTAGTGTTCTATAGTTCTATACATACAACACTGTCTAGTGTTCTATAGTTCTATACATACAACACTGTCTAGTGTTCTATACATACAACACTGTCTAGAGTTCTATAGTTCTATACATACAACACTGTCTAGTGTTCTATAGTTCTATACATACAACACTGTCTAGTGTTCTATAGTTCTATACATACAACACTGTCTAGTGTTCTATAGTTCTATACATACAACACTGTCTAGTGTTCTATAGTTCTATACATACAACACTGTCTAGTGTTCTATAGTTCTATACATACAACACTGTCTAGTGTTCTATAGTTCTATACATACAACACTGTTTAGTGTTCTATAGTTCTATACATACAACACTCTCTAGTGTTCTATACATACAACACTGTCTAGTGTTCTATAGTTCTATACATACAACACTGTGTAGTGTTCTATAGTTCTATACATACAACACTGTCTAGTGTTCTATAGTTCTATACATACAACACTGTCTAGTGTTCTATAGTTCTATACATACAACACTGTCTAGTGTTCTATAGTTCTATACATACAACACTGTCTAGTGTTCTATAGTTCTATACATACAACACTGTCTAGTGTTCTATACATACAACACTGTCTAGTGTTCTATAGTTCTATACATACAACACTGTCTAGTGTTCTATAGTTCTATACATACAACACTGTCTAGTGTTCTATAGTTCTATACATACAACACTGTCTAGTGTTATATACATACAACACTGTCTAGTGTTCTATAGTTCTATACATACAACACTGTCTAGTGTTCTATAGTTCTATACATACAACACTGTCTAGTGTTCTATACATACAACACTGTCTAGTGTTCTATAGTTCTATACATACAACACTGTCTAGTGTTCTATAGTTCTATACATACAACACTGTCTAGTGTTCTATAGTTCTATACATACAACACTGTCTAGTGTTCTATAGTTCTATACATACAACACTGTCTAGTGTTCTATAGTTCTATACATACAACACTGTCTAGTGTTATATAGTTCTATATATACAACACTGTCTAGTGTTCTATAGTTCTATACATACAACACTGTCTAGTGTTCTATAGTTCTATACATACAACACTGTTTAGTGTTCTATAGTTCTATACATTCAACACTCTCTAGTGTTCTATACATACAACACTGTCTAGTGTTCTATAGTTCTATACATACAACACTGTGTAGTGTTCTATGGTTCTATACATACAACACTGTCTAGTGTTCTATAGTTCTATACATACAACACTGTCTAGTGTTCTATAGTTCTATACATACAACACTGTCTAGTGTTCTATAGTTCTATACATACAACACTGTCTAGTGTTCTATAGTTCTATACATACAACACTGTCTAGTGTTCTATACATACAACACTGTCTAGTGTTCTATAGTTCTATACATACAACACTGTCTAGTGTTCTATAGTTCTATACATACAACACTGTCTAGTGTTCTATAGTTCTATACATACAACACTGTCTAGTGTTCTATACATACAACACTGTCTAGTGTTCTATAGTTCTATACATACAACACTGTCTAGTGTTCTATAGTTCTATACATACAACACTCTCTAGTGTTCTATACATACAACACTGTCTAGTGTTCTATAGTTCTATACATACAACACTGTCTAGTGTTCTATAGTTCTATACATACAACACTGTCTAGTGTTCTATAGTTCTATACATACAACACTGTCTAGTGTTCTATAGTTCTATACATACAACACTGTCTAGTGTTCTATAGTTCTATACATACAACACTGTCTAGTGTTCTATACATACAACACTGTCTAGTGTTCTATAGTTCTATACATACAACACTGTCTAGTGTTCTATAGTTCTATACATACAACACTGTCTAGTGTTCTATAGTTCTATACATACAACACTGTCTAGTGTTCTATACATACAACACTGTCTAGTGTTCTATAGTTCTATACATACAACACTGTCTAGTGTTCTATAGTTCTATACATACAACACTGTCTAGTGTTCTATACATACAACACTGTCTAGTGTTCTATAGTTCTATACATACAACACTGTCTAGTGTTCTATAGTTCTATACATACAACACTGTCTAGTGTTCTATAGTTCTATACATACAACACTGTCTAGTGTTCTATAGTTCTATACATACAACACTGTCTAGTGTTCTATAGTTCTATACATACAACACTGTCTAGTGTTCTATAGTTCTATACATACAACACTGTCTAGTGTTCTATAGTTCTATACATACAACACTGTCTAGTGTTCTATACATACAACACTGTCTAGTGTTCTATAGTTCTATACATACAACACTGTCTAGTGTTCTATAGTTCTATACATACAACACTGTCTAGTGTTCTATAGTTCTATACATACAACACTGTCTAGTGTTCTATAGTTCTATACATACAACACTGTCTAGTGTTCTATAGTTCTATACATACAACACTGTCTAGTGTTCTATAGTTCTATACATACAACACTGTCTGGTGTTCTATAGTTCTATACATACAACACTGTCTAGTGTTCTATAGTTCTATACATACAACACTGTCTAGTGTTCTATAGTTCTATACCTACAACACTGTCTAGTGTTCTATACATACAACACTGTCTAGTGTTCTATAGTTCTATACATACAACACTGTCTGGTGTTCTATAGTTCTATACATACAACACTGTCTAGTGTTCTATACATACAACACTGTCTAGTGTTCTATAGTTCTATACATACAACACTGTCTGGTGTTCTATAGTTCTATACATACAACACTGTCTAGTGTTCTATAGTTCTATACATACAACACTGTCTAGTGCTCTATAGTTCTATACATACAACACTGTCTAGTGTTCTATAGTTCTATACATACAACACTGTCTAGTGTTCTATAGTTCTATACATACAACACTGTCTAGTGTTCTATAGTTCTATACAAACAACACTGTCTAGTGTTCTATAGTTCTATACATACAACACTGTCTAGTGTTATATAGTTCTATACATACAACACTGTCTAGTGTTCTATAGTTCTATACATACAACACTGTCTAGTATTCTATAGTTCTATACATACAACACTGTCTAGTGTTCTATAGTTCTATACATACAACACTGTCTAGTGTTCTATAGTTCTATACATACAACACTGTCTAGTGTTCTATAGTTCTATACAAACAACACTGTCTAGTGTTCTATAGTTCTATACATACAACACTGTCTAGTGTTCTATAGTTCTATACATACAACACTGTCTAGTGTTCTATAGTTCTATACATATAACACTGTCTAGTATTCTATAGTTCTATACATACAACACTGTCTAGTGTTCTATAGTTCTATACATACAACACTGTCTAGTGTTCTATAGTTCTATACATACAACACTGTCTAGTGTTCTATAGTTCTATACATACAACACTGTCTAGTGTTCTATACATACAACACTGTCTAGAGTTCTATAGTTCTATACATACAACACTGTCTAGTGTTCTATAGTTCTATACATACAACACTGTCTAGTGTTCTATAGTTCTATACATACAACACTGTCTAGTGTTCTATAGTTCTATACATACAACACTGTCTAGTGTTCTATACATACAACACTGTCTAGTGTTCTATAGTTCTATACATACAACACTGTCTAGTGTTCTATAGTTCTATACATACAACACTGTCTAGTGTTCTATAGTTCTATACATACAACACTGTCTAGTGTTCTATAGTTCTATACATACAACACTGTCTAGTGTACTATAGTTCTATACATACAACACTGTCTAGTGTTCTATAGTTCTATACATACAACACTGTCTAGTGTTCTATACATACAACACTGTCTAGTGTTCTATAGTTCTATACATACAACACTGTCTAGTGTTCTATAGTTCTATACATACAACACTGTTTAGTGTTCTATAGTTCTATACATACAACACTGTCTAGTGTTCTATAGTTCTATACATACAACACTGTCTAGTGTTCTATAGTTCTATACATACAACACTGTCTAGTGTTCTATAGTTCTATACATACAACACTGTCTAGTGTTCTATAGTTCTATACAACAACACTGTCTAGTGTTCTATAGTTCTATACATACAACACTGTTTAGTGTTCTATAGTTCTATACATACAACACTGTCTAGTGTTCTATAGTTCTATACATACAACACTGTCTAGTGTTATATAGTTCTATACATACAACACTGTCTAGTGTTCTATAGTTCTATACATACAACACTGTTTAGTGTTCTATAGTTCTATACATACAACACTCTCTAGTGTTCTATACATACAACACTGTCTAGTGTTCTATAGTTCTATACATACAACACTGTGTAGTGTTCTATAGTTCTATACATACAACACTGTCTAGTGTTCTATAGTTCTATACATACAACACTGTCTAGTGTTCTATAGTTCTATACATACAACACTGTCTAGTGTTCTATAGTTCTATACATACAACACTGTCTAGTGTTCTATAGTTCTATACATACAACACTGTCTAGTGTTCTATAGTTCTATACATACAACACTGTCTAGTGTTCTATAGTTCTATACATACAACACTGTCTAGTGTTCTATACATACAACACTGTCTAGTGTTCTATAGTTCTATACATACAACACTGTCTAGTGTTCTATAGTTCTATACATACAACACTGTCTAGTGTTCTATACATACAACACTGTCTAGTGTTCTATAGTTCTATACATACAACACTGTCTAGTGTTCTATAGTTCTATACATACAACACTGTCTAGTGTTCTATAGTTCTATACATACAACACTGTCTAGTGTTCTATAGTTCTATACATACAACACTGTCTAGTGTTCTATAGTTCTATACATACAACACTGTCTAGTGTTCTATAGTTCTATACATACAACACTGTCTAGTGTTCTATAGTTCTATACAAACAACACTGTCTAGTGTTCTATAGTTCTATACATACAACACTGTCTAGTGTTCTATAGTTCTATACATACAACACTGTCTAGTGTTCTATAGTTCTATACATACAACACTGTCTAGTGTTCTATAGTTCTATACATACAACACTGTCTAGTGTTCTATAGTTCTATACATACAACACTGTCTAGTGTTCTATAGTTCTATACATACAACACTGTCTAGTGTTCTATAGTTCTATACAGTGAGGGAAAAAAGTATTTGATCCCCTGCTGATTTTGTACATTTGCCCACTGACAAAGAAATTATCAGTCTATAATTTTAATGGTAAGTTTATTTGAACAGTGAGAGAATAACAACAAAAATATCCAGAAAAACGCATGTAAAAAATGTTATAAATTGATTTGCATTTTAATGAGGGAAATAAGTATTTGACCCCCTCTCAATCAGAAAAACTCCCTAGAAAGGCAGGAACCTAGGAAGAAACCTAGAGAGGAACCAGGCTCTGAGGGGTGGCCAGTCCTCTACTGGCTGTACTGGGTAGAGAGGAACCAGGCTCTGAGGGGTGGCCAGTCCCCTTCTGGCTGTACTGGGTAGAGAGGAACCAGGCTCTGAGGGGTGGCCAGTCCCCTTCTGGCTGTACTGGGTAGAGAGGAACCAGGCTCTGAGGGGTGGCCAGTCCCCTTCTGGCTGTGCTGGGTGGAGATTATAAGGGTACATTGCCGTGAAAAGTATTTGCCCCCTTTCTAATTTTCTCTACTTTTGCATATTTTTGATACTGAATGTTATCAGATCTTCAACCAAAACCTAATATTAGATAAAGGGAACCTGAGTGAACAAATAACACAATGACATACTTATTTCATAAGCAAAGTTATGCAACACCCAACGCCCCTGTGTGAAAAAGTAATTGCTCCCTTACACTCAATAACTGGTTGTGCCACCTTTAGCTGCAATGACTCCAACCAAACGCTTCCTGTAGTTGTTGATCAGTTTCTAATGTCGCTGTCGCTGGAGGAATTTTGGCCCACTCTTCCATCGAGAACTGCTTTAACTCAGCGACATTTGTGGTTTTTCAAGCATGAACTGCTCATTTCAAGTCCTGCCACAACATCTCCATGGCGATTAGGTCTGGGACTTTGACTAGGCCATTCCAAAAATGAAAACTTGTGACTTGTGTTTTGGATTATTGTCTTGCTGCATGACCTTAACTGCGCTTCAGCTTCAGCTCACAGACGGATAGCCTGACATTCTCCTGTAGAATTCTCTGATACAGAGCAGAATTCATTTACATATCAGGTAGAATTCATGGTTTCTTCTATTAAGGCAAGTCGTCCAGATCCTGAGGCAGCAAAGCATCCCCAAACCAATTCAGTTAGAGAGGGGTGGCATCTGTTTTGTGATATGAGGAAGCTGAGAAAAAAGAATGCTGTGACGGATGATCCGCTAACTCAGAATGACGGTCCTCATCTGCCGTCCAATCGAATCTCAGCTGTCGTAACCACTACACTGGTCCCGTATCACCTCCACAGGTGCTTACTGGTTCTTACTGTGGAATGCAGTGTTTGGTTTTCGCCAGGCATTATGGGAACCATCTCGTCCATAAAGTTATTATTTTGAATTATCTGTCCATAGAACGTTCTTCCAAGAGTCTTGATGATCATCATGGGGCTTTTTGGCAAACTTGAGTCAACTTTTTGGACGAGATGGGTCCCATTATGTCTGGCAAGAATTCTGATTGGCTGGGCCTGGCTCCCCAGTGGGTGGGCCTGGCTGCCAAGTGGGTGGGCCTATGCCCTCCAAGGCCCACCCATGGCTGCGCCCCTGCCCAGTCATGTGAAATCCATAGATTAGAGCCTAATTTATTTATTTCAATTGACTGATTTCCTTATATGAACTTGTAACTCAGCAAAATATTTGAAGTTGTTGCATGTTGCATTTATATTTTTATTCAGTATATATATAAGTATATATATGTATATATATATATATATATATACAGTGGGGGAAAAAAGTATTTAGTCAGCCACCAATTGTGCAAGTTCTCCCACTTAAAAAGATGAGAGAGGCCTGTAATTTTCATCATAGGTACACGTCAACTATGACAGACAAAATGAGAAAAAAAATTCCAGAAAATCACATTGTAGGATTTTTAATGAATTTATTTGCAAATTATGGTGGAAAATAAGTATTTGGTCAATAACAAAAGTTTCTCAATACTTTGTTATATACCCTTTGTTGGCAATGACACAGGTCAAACGTTTTCTGTAAGTCTTCACAAGGTTTTCACACATTGTTGCTGGTATTTTGGCCCATTCCTCCATGCAGATCTCCTCTAGAGCAGTGATGTTTTGGGGCTGTCGCTGGGCAACACAGACTTTCAACTCCCTCCAAAGACTTTCTATGGGGTTGAGATCTGGAGACTGGCTAGGCCACTCCAGGACCTTGAAATGCTTCTTACGAAGCCACTCCTTCGTTGCCCGGGTGGTGTGTTTGGGATCATTGTCATGCTGAAAGACCCAGCCACGTTTCATCTTCAATGCCCTTGCTGATGGAAGGAGGTTTTCACTCAAAATCTCACGATACATGGCCCCATTCATTCTTTCCTTTACACGGATCAGTTGTCCTGGTCCCTTTGCAGAAAAACAGCCCCAAAGCATGATGTTTCCACCCCCATGCTTCACAGTAGGTATGGTGTTCTTTGGATGCAACTCAGCATTCTTTGTCCTCCAAACACGACGAGTTGAGTTTTTACCAAAAAGTTATATTTTGGTTTCATCTGACCATATGACATTCTCCCAATCCTCTTCTGGATCATCCAAATGCTCTCTAGCAAACTTCAGACGGGCCTGGACATGTACTGGCTTAAGCAGGGGGACACGTCTGGCACTGCAGGATTTGAGTCCCTGGCGGCGTAGTGTGTTACTGATGGTAGGCTTTGTTACTTTGGTTCCAGCTCTCTGCAGGTCATTCACTAGGTCCCCCTGTGTGGTTCTGGGATTTTTGCTCACCGTTCTTGTGATCATTTTGACCCAACGGGGTGAGATCTTGCGTGGAGCCCCAGATCGAGGGAGATTATCAGTGGTCTTGTATGTCTTCCATTTCCTAATAATTGCTCCCACAGTTGATTTCTTCAAACCAAGCTGCTTACCTATTGCAGATTCAGTCTTCCCAGCCTGGTGCAGGTCTACAATTTTGTTTCTGGTGTCCTTTGACAGCTCTTTGGTCTTGGCCATAGTGGAGTTTGGAGTGTGACTGTTTGAGGTTGTGGACTGGTGTCTTTTATACTGATAACAAGTTCAAACAGGTGCCATTAATACAGCTAACGAGTGGAGGACAGAGGAGCCTCTTAAAGAAGAAGTTACAGGTCTGTGAGAGCCAGAAATCTTGCTTGTTTGTAGGTGACCAAATACTTATTTTCCACCATAATTTGCAAATAAATTCATTAAAAATCCTACAATGTGATTTTCTGGATTTTTCTTTCTCAATTTGTCTGTCATAGTTGACGTGTACCTATGATGAAAATTACAGGCCTCTCTCATCTTTTTAAGTGGGAGAACTTGCACAATTGGTGGCTGACTAAATACTTTTTTTCCCCACTGTATATATATATATATATATATATATATATATATATATATATATATATATATATATATATATATATATATGAAAAATGTATGCACTCACTAACTGTAAGTCGCTCTGGATAAGAGCCTCTGCTAAATGACTAAAATGTAAATGTAATGTATATATATATAAAAAAGTATTTGTTCCCCTGCTGATTTTGTACGTTTGCCCACTGACAAAGACATGATCAGTCTATAATTTTAATGGTAGGTTCATTTGAACAGTGAGAGACAGAATAACAACAAAAATATCCAGAAAAACATATGTCAAAAATTGTATAAATTGATTTGCATTTTAATGAGGGAAATAAGTATTTGACCCCCTCTCAAGCAGAAATATTTCTGGCTCCCAGGTGTCTTTTATACAGGTAACGAGCTGAGATTAGGAGCACACTCTTAAAGGGAGTGCTCCTAATCTCAGTTTGTTACCTGTATAAAAGACACCTGTCCACAGAAGCAATCAATCAATCAGATTCCAAACTCTCCACCATGGCCAAGACCAAAGAGCTCTCCAAGGATGTCAGGGACAAGATTGTAGACCTACACAAGGCTGGAATGGGCTACAAGACCATCGCCAAGCAGCTTGGTGAGAAGGTGACAACAGTTGGTGCGATTATTCGCAAATGGAAGAAACACAAAAGAACTGTCAATCTCCCTCGGCCTGGGGCTCCATGCAAGATCTTGCCTCGTGGAGTTGCAATGATCATGAGAACGGTGAGGAATCAGCCCAGAACTACACAGGAGGATCATGTCAATGATCTCAAGGCAGCTGGGACCATAGTCACCAAGAAAACAATTGGTAACACACTACGCCGTGAAGGACTGAAATCCTGCAGCGCCTGCAAGGTCCCCCCTGCTCAAGAAAGCATATATACAGGCCCGTCTGAAGTTTGCCAATGAACATCTGAATGATTCAGAGGAGAACTGGGTGAAAGTGTTGTGGTCAAATGAGACCAAAATCGAGCTCTTGGCATCAATTCAACTCGCCGTGTTTGGAGGAGGAGGAATGCTGCCTATGACCCAAGAACACCATCCCCACCGTCAAACATGGAGGTGGAAACTTTATGCTTTCGGGGATGTTTTTCTGCTAAGGGGACAGGACAACTTCACCGCATCAAAGGGACGATGGACGGGGCCTTGTACCATCAAATCTTGGTTGAGAACCTCCTTCCCTCAGCCAGGGCATTGAAAATGGGTCGTGGATGGGTATTCCAGGATGACAATGACCCAAAACACACGACGCCAAGGCAACAAAGGAGTGGCTCAAGAAGAAGCACATTAAGGTCTTGGAGTGGCCTAGCCAGTCTCCAGACCTTAATCCCATAGAAAATCTGTGGAGGGAGCTGAAGGTTTGAGCTGCCAAACGTCAGCCTCGAAACCTTAATGACTTGGAAAAGATCTGCAAAGAGGAGTGGAACAAAATCCCTCCTGAGATGAGTGCAAACCTGGTGGGCCAACTACAAGAAACGTCTGACCTCTGTGATTGCCAACAAGGGTTTTGCCACCAAGTACTAAGTCATGTTTTGCAGAGGGGTCAAATACTTATTTCCCTCATTAAAATGCAAATCAATTTATAACATTTTTGACATGCGTTTTTCTGGGTTTTTTGTTGTTATTCTGTCTCTCACTGTTCAAATAAACCTACCATTAAAATTATAGACTGATCATTTCTTTGTCAGTGGGAAAACGTACAAAATCAGCAGGGGATCAAATACCTTTTTCCCTCACTGTATATATATATATATGGTCTCTCCTATCATTGCTATGCGGATGACACACACTACTTTTCTCCCTTCTGACACCCTAGACATACAGTACATCCCACTGATGATACCATCCCTCTAACACCAGAGAGAGAAAACATTTAAAAATGAAAAGACTCCATCTACCCTTTGTTAAGTGAGTAGTGAGTACTTCCCTTATCAGATAGGTGTATTAAACATTTTACCTCCTGCTGTTCAATTACCCAAGTAGCCTATAAAAACCTGAAGCTGAGTACTGGTCCAGGGGGGGCCATCGTGGTGCTGTGGTCTGTTTAGAGGAATAACTGTCATTTAGAATCATAGCCTCCACCATGATGGAGCCACACCAAAGTACCCCCTCTCTGTCCTCTCTCTGTCTCTCTCTGTCTCTCTCTGTCTCTCTCTCTCTCTCTCTCTGTCTCTCTCTGTCTCTCTCCTGTCTCTCTCTGTCTCTCTCTGTCTCTCTCTCTTCTCTCTCTCTCTATCTCTCTCTCTCTCTCTCTCTCTCTCTCTGTCTCTCTCTCGCTCTCTATCTGTCTCTCTCTGTCTCTCTCTGTCTCTCTCTGTCTCTCTCTCTCTCCTCTCTCTCTCTCTCTCTGTCTCTCTCTCGCTCTCTATCTCTCTCTCTCTCTCTCTCTTTCTCTCTCTGTCTCTCTCTCTCTTGTCCCCTCTCTCTCTAT